>NW_023270323.1:56206870-56252220 GCF_011800145.1 Mirounga leonina | reverse complement strand
TTCCTTCCTTCCTTCCTTCCTTCCTTCCTTCCTTCCTTCCTTCCTTCTTTTTTGAATTACAGAAGAATGGTTATGTGTAAAATACATGCTACAGGATTTCTCTGCCTTAGATTACAGTAACAAAAGACTGTGAATTCAAAGCAAAGCTCTTAGGAATCATATATGGGATTTAGCAGGAGTCGGGTACAGAAGAAATGCTCAGAGACATATAAAAGACAGACAGTTCTAAACCCAGCAAGGATAATGTCTTAGAAATCAAGGTCACAGAATGTAATGAGGCACAGCTTAAAGCGTAGCCCTGTCAGTGGCTTGGTGGACCTTGATGTCCATTTGGACGGGAGCATGGATTGATGCCTGCCAGTAAGAAGAGCATTAAAACTTTGAAATGATAATTTCTGCAGTGTGGATGGGTGGTCATTTGAAGAAGAGAGTTCTCTGTTTTAAGAAAGATAAACTGCAGAAAGTTGAAGTGGTGTGGAGAACTATGAAAAGGAATATTTGAAGGGCATGCACTCTTTTGGAGGAGAGAGCATACTATCAGTCATTGAATAAAACATACTTTCCTTTAATATTTGAAAAAAACCTGCAAGGTAGATATTGTTTATATTTTAGTTCCTTTTCTCCCCTTAGCTTCTGTTTCTACATCTGTTTATAAAATAGGATAACAATACCTAGTTAACAGGATTATTGAAAAAACTCAGCGTCTATTATGCACAGGAACTAATATGGTACCTGAAACATATTAGGTTCTCCTCAATAAATTGTAGGTTTTATAATTATTCTTGTTATTCTTACTGAAGAAGCAGAATCTGAGGCTCAGGAGAATTTTATAATCCAAGATCATGACACCAATAAATATCAGAGTCAGCACCAGAATCCAAACCTGTGTGAGTAAAATATATGTACTCTCTCCATCTTATCACATTTATTTCTTACTTTCTGGACTCTCTTAAAGCATTTAGGCCTTGAAACTATACAGTATAGCAATATGACTCAGAGAAAGAACATGTGTTTTTATTTACTTAATAATTATTAAGAAAATTCTAGTAGGTATTTAGGCTTTCTGTGATTTTTAAATCTTGTTATATAGTAAATAATTTTGCTAAAAATATTTATGATGCTGGTAATATCTCATTCCTTTTGGGAGGGCAGCTCAATGCAATACACAATTCTAGATCATTTTTCTCTCAAGAGGTATCCAAGGAAAGGAAGAGAATAACATAAATTTCACAGAATTTTTCAGAGAAAATGCCTCACCTACAGGGCATGTGGCATTTACCATCTTGCATAGCATCTGCCCTTGATTTTCAACCATGAGAAGCTAAATGAAATGGTTATTAGTGTATAAACAGCACTGGGAAGGTGACTTTTTTCTCAAGGTAGTTCTAGTAAGAGTTAGAAGAAATCTCAACTCTGGCAAAGAGTATAAGGATTTGGAGGAATTTGTGTTTGCTTGTCGTTCAGCTGAAATGTTTTGATCCCACTTAGCTAGGATTTACAGTGTTGAGTTGTTCTTTAATAGCAAGCAAATCTATAAGATTGTTTTGAAGTGGATGATTTATTTCCTAATTATTAGATTAGCAAGTTTGCAGATGAATGAGGGAAGAAATGTGTTCATTCATCTATTATTTAATAGAAAATACCTAAAATCTCTCTATTCCTACTATAACATACAGCCCCAAATATTTTTGTATTTTTAAGTCATTCTTTCTCAAATGAATCAAGATACAGTTTACCCATTATTTCATAGATTGTAAGCCTGGTGAATTTTAATGACAGTTGGATTTTGGAAGTTCAGTCTTTGTAGAGTAAAACAATATCTTCCATGGCACCCACTGAAAATATCAATATTCCCCAAATCTTCTATCTGCTAAAATCTTTGGGAAAAATGCTAAAAAGTTTTCAGGCCATACAGACCAAAAAAGCAATGGTGTTTAACAGGTAAGCTACAGATATTCTCAGACAACCACTTAAGAGTTTATACGTTTCTAGAATTTCATACAATTATAGTAACTAGTATATATGAAGTAATTTGTCAAGCCCCATTATGGGACATGTCTTACACCATCATTACTGAAATTCCAACAACATTCCAATTGAGGCTTCCTTGACTTTGTTGTACCAAAATATTTGCAGGCTTAGGCGTGTATTCATAACTCATTAATCTTCCCGAATTTTTCCCTTTGTGCCCAGTCATGTAGGAGATTATTTCTGCCCCCAATCCTAGGTGTTTTATTTGCATTCTCTCTCCAAGTACAGTTTTATTCCCCTCTCCTTTCGTTCAAGTTGTACCTTTGATATATTTAAATTTAAACTTCTCATTTTGGTGTGGAAGTGTAGTCATGAGAATTCCTGAGGTTATGATCTGAAAGACAACAGCCTGGCTAGCAGCAAGAAAAGTCAAGATAACCGCAGTGGGCACACCGAAGTGAGCATGCTGTTATGACATGTGTTCCTCGTTTTATGAACATATTATGGCGCTGACAGATGCTATGATAAATCTGTATAAAGACATTGTCTGCAGCATAATTTTTATGTATTCCCCTTTAGGCTGTATGTGTGTATCTGTGAGCAAATATGTGTTAGTATACGTGCCATTCTGCCGCCTCATTTTCTTTCTTTGGGACACAACATTCTGCCACCTTGGCATCCCACAGAATTAAAAAGTTTCTACACATTGCTGATACTTGTAACACCTCTTATTTTCATCATAAAAATATGTTGCATTTTTTGGCTTCTTTTGGCGGGGGAGGGGTAAGTAAAACACATCCGTGCAGACACACACACACAGAGACACACAAACATACACACACACCTGTGGATTTGTGTTCTCACTTCTCGGGCTACTGTCGCATGTCCACAGCATTAAAAGAAATACATTCAGTGATGCCACAGAGCTGATTGGCTTTGGCTGATTTGTAATTTAGTTAATTAATAAAAGTAATCTGCTTGATAGCCTTCTCACAAGAGCTTCAAATTACTGAATATTGAATAAAAGTGAGAGTAAGCAGCTAACATCTAAGCTTTTTAAAAAAGGCTAATCTAATGTGCTTACGACATTAGAATCCTCTACCAAGTCACACAGAACTGACATGATTTGCCGTGAGGACGCCCAGCCCCAGCTTTGCTGACCGTTAAGATACATTTATTGTTTCCAGATTCAACTCTCAGTGCCTCCCTGCTAAGTCTTGAAGTAACTAAATTAATCCCCCCAAGGACCCCTTAAATTGGCAGCTGAGCTTCCCTGGGGCCTTCTCACAACTAGGCATTATATTCTGTGTGAAGAAAATTTTGCTTTGCATTTGATCAAACAACTTGGTTATTTGGGTGTTGATATAGTATCCTACACTATTCTTTACTGTATTCTACATTATTCTTTCTAAATATTCTGAAAAAAATCCCCTAGGTTTACATTTATATGTGTGAATGTGTATGTATGTTCACTGTAAATGTATACTATTCATATATGTGTGTGTATATATATATATGCATTCATTAAAATGTATCATGGCTCTGATTGTAAGCTCCATTACTGTATGTAACATTTCCCATTGTGACCAAACCTGTGTTGTATCAATCCTGATTATTCTTTATTGGTATTTCATCAACTTGATTCAATTTAACTGTAGAAATGCTTGAATTTCCTACGGAAATTAAATTATCCAATTGAATTTTAGGTATAGCAACTCTTTTTATATTTAGATGATATATTAATGGACATGATCATTTTATATCTTTTATTACTTTTAGTATTAATTTATTTTTTTTATTTTAAAGCGTAAGAGAAGTACTCTAGGAAATATTCCTAATCCAGCCAAATAGTTTATTTTGTCTGATACTGACTTTGAGTAGCTTAATCTAATGTCCGCTAACATGGTGAGTATATTAAGACATATAAAAAATTGATATCATATGTAGTGTTATACATAGGAATATTCTTAGGGTAAAAGAGTTTAAGGAGAGTATTTACAAGCCCTGTTTCTTTGTTTCAATGCTCATGCAGTACATCATACTCAAATTTGATTATTTAAATGTGAAAGCTTCCTTTAAAACAGGAGAGAGGAAGATAAATATTTCATTTCAAAATACCCCAAATTTAGGATTAGTAATAGTTATTTAACTAGCATGTTTTAATTTTAGCCTTAATTAAACTACAGTTCTTCATAATAGAAAACACATGAGATGAATAAAATTGAGAAATGTGCTAATCTTGCAAAAAAGAAGCTAAGGCAGCTTATTCTAGAATAATCTGAAGATTTGGGAAGTGTAATGGTTGTGGAAAAAATAGAAAAAATCCTTATGTCACAAAATATAACTACCCCAGTGTTCAGAAGCAACCCCAAACTGGCTGTGTGGCTTTGATTTATTTTGATAATTGACTATGCCCAGAACAGCTAATTAAGCAAGTCTGCAAAAATGTTGTAATTTGGTACAGGTGGCAGTAATTTTCACAGATGATTACAAAATTTTATCTTCTACCCTCTGAAATGTAGCAAATATTAAATATATCTTTGATTTTGAAGGCCTGGCTAATTCATTTTGCTTTTAATCACTGGTGTTTTTGTGACCAGGAAAAAACAACGTTACCCAAAGTAAAAGCATGCAAGTCTATTTTTTTTTTTTGATGTAGAAATGCTATGCCTATTTTAATTAACACACCATTAACTGATCATAAAGTAAAAATGGTAGTCTTCTGAAGATTGTGTTTCTCAAATATGAAAACAGGGTCAGAAATGTCCTAGACATCCAGACATCTGGAGAAAGCTCCACAGATGGGAGCCAATGGAATCTACAGCAAGTTCCTTTGATTAGGGTGGATCCTGAGCACTGTGTGAAGACATGATATCTGGAGGCATAGCTGGGAGTCTTGAGGGGACACTACTCCAGCATTATTGGGAGAACATAGCAGCACTTGGGTGTAGTATAGCAAGACTTAGCTCCTAGCTGTAGCAAGGAAGTTTCTAGAGAACTTTGAATTCAGATGTATTTGGGTTTACACATTAGATCTGCCACTCTTAGTTTATGTTATGTTCCATATGAAGTGCTTCAGAATTTCAACAAGTCAGTATAATTCTGGGATGGGGAACCTGGGCAAAATTTCAAAACCCCAGGAAGGCCAATATATCTGATATCAAATAAGTGCTAGCACAAGAGCTTAGTGCCTCAGAGTCATATCTTGGTGGAGGCAGACTTCGGCATCTGGGTAGTTTAAGAGAACAAAGAACGAGAAACAAAGACTAATGCAAAAGTAGTCTCAAAACAATATTATACAGTTCAAACCAAACTACCATACCAGGGGTAGGCTCTACTAGGTCTTGAAAAAATGCCTTGTTGTCTAGTCATGAATGAATGAGCTCCCCCAAAGGACTCAAACTGAGCTTCAAACTGTGAATTTAGTACCCGTGGCTATGACTGCAAGTATAAACTGAGTCTGCCTTGGGCATGTATGTGGTGGGGTGGTTGGTTATTGGCAAGATTCCTGATTGTACTCACTTGTTCTGTTAAACCCCAGGCTTGTCCCATTATATCTGCAATCCTTCATTGTATGCTCAAATTGCTTTGTCTTCCTTGGGGCTCACACCTGGAGCTAGAGAACCCGGAAGTACTCATCCTTCACATGTGTCAATGTCAGTAGATGGAGAGGGCTGAAAACATCCCTCTCCCAGTTCACTCATCTTTTGTTTTAAAAGACTTGCCTAACCTTTCATTTTCCATTTGATTCAAAACTTCATTCATTCTGTTTGTCTTCCTTTTTACACCTATTTCAGCAATTACTTAGTGCTTAGTGCTGGATGTTGTGTTTCCTCACAAATAATAGAGCAAGACATGTAGTTATTTGCTCTACTACCTATAATAAACCAAAGTTCTGCATTTAAAAATTCTATCCAGGGCGCCTGGGTGGCTCAGTCGTTGGGCGTCTGCCTTCGGCTCGGGTCATGATCCTGGGGTCCTGGGATCGAGTCCCACATTGGGCTCCTTGCTCAGCACAGAGCCTGCCTCTCCCTCTGCCTGCCTGCCGCTCCCCCTGCTTGTGCTCCCTCTCCCTCTCTAAAAAAAAAAAAAAAAAAAAAAAAAGAATTCTATCCAAACACTAACCAGGCTTAACCACAGACTTAGAAAGAAAAAAAAGAGAGGGGAAAAAAAAAAAAAATTGAAGTTTGTTATCCAAATTGTTTGTCTTCAAGCTAAAAGTCAAGTTTCATTTTTTTATTCATATATATTTTTTAATCAAGAGCAGCATAACTTCATCTTATTTTAAATTGTTCATGCTTAGAAAAGGACAACTAGAAAAAAAGACTATGAAAGTTTCAGTGAATTCCAATTACTTATGGCTTAGCAGCAGTAATTGAAAAGCTAATTTGTTTAGTAATGAACTTTATCTGCAGAGAGAAAAGACAACAAGACCATTACTGAATTCAACAGCAATGACTTACTCTCCAGTTTTAAGAAGAGAAAAAAAGGAATAGAATTTGTCTGTACCATTTTTCAGATTGGTTAATATTAATCATGTTTTGTTTTTCCAAAATCCATAGTACAGACAGTAATGTTAGAGGCCCAGACTATTTTGGTGATAGTAATATTGACTGCTATAGGATAAATGCTCAACAATTTCTGAGTAGTTAAGAAGTATAGGGCCTTGTTCTGAGAAAGCTTTCTAGGAGGTACCAAGGAAGAAAATGCACAATCCCAACATTCAACCAGATTTTGTTCTAATGACGTAGATAAGATTTGTATGTAAATACTTGTTATATAAGGAAGAATGGGATTGTTAGAATAAGGTACAAGTGGGAGATAGTATGAGGAGGATGGAAAATCATATTTGATCTTGGTCTGGAAGGAGAAGGATGGTTAAGATTTAATAGGTATATACCAAGGGATTAAACAGTGATTACTATTAGGGTCACTCGCATTCTCCCCTAGCCTAAGAATATTTGGCAATATCTGGAGACATTTTTGTTTGTGACAACTGGGGGAGGGATGCAAATGACATTTAATGAGTAGAGGTCAAGAATGCTACTAACCATCCTATAATTCACAAGACAGGCCCACAACAAGAAAAAATAACCATGTCCAAATTCTCAATACCCCAAGGTTGAGAACCCTGGGATAAAGAACTTTGCAGGTAGTAGGACTGGGAACACTGGGGAGTCACAAGTGGTCTAGTTTGCCTGAGGTGTAGACTGACATATAGTATAATGTAAGTGAAGTCTGGAAAGACAGTTTACTACCATATGTGAACAAACTTGATGCCGGATTAAAGCATTTCAATTTCTTAGTTCTTGGCCTTCCAATACCACTAATGAAAATGTTTCACATCTGAAATATATCTGTCATTATTTTAAAAATATTATTTCAAATATTCAATAGGCTTCATTCTTTTCAAATATTTCTTCCTTTCTTAGTGAAGAGAATTAATAAGACATTTGGAAACCTAGTCAAATATCTCCTTGGAAAAATACTGCTATTATGTGCCAGTTTCCTTCAAAATTATTTATGAAGAAGAGATGGTTTCCTCAGATACATACTAGAAATCTAACTTCAGACTTTCATGATTGTGGCATGACTTTCTTCTATTAAATATTTAAATGTTTTTTATGACATTTCCATGATTATTTTAATTATACATAAGTAGTGTGTAGTATCTATACAGGGCTAACTAGTTTTGTTGCTCAATCTCAAAAAGAACCAAGATGAAATGTATAGTTACTTGTTTCGTTTTCAATTAACTTTAAAAAAAAGCTTTACTGGGGCGCCTGGGCGGCTCAGTCGTTAAGCGTCTGCCTTCGGCTCAGGTCATGATCCCAGGGTCCTGGGATCGAGCCCCGCATCGGGCTCCCTGCTCAGCGGGAAGCCTGCTTCTCCCTCTCCCACTCCCCCTGCTTGTGTTCCCTCTCTCACTGTGTCTCTCTCTGTCAAATAAATAAATAAAATCTTAAAAAAAAAAAAAAGCTTTACTATATCTGTCTTAGTAAAATTATTTGTCTATGATTATCTGTATGTGTCACATTATGATAAACAATCTCTGAAGATCAGAGAAAATTTTTATCAAATGTGCAGTCTTCTTAAAAGGCTTGGCCTCTAATTATAGAATTATGCATGTGTGTATTAAATATACTATCATATATCTTGAGAGTTCTCATATGGCCCATATTCTCTTTCAAAAAACAAAATACCTTTTATCAACATATAAGTATGATCAGATTTAGGAAATAATACACATGTCATTTTGAACATTTGATCTTTATACATACTGTTAAATAAAAATAAATTATTTTAAAACTAAAATTTAAATGTTGAAACAATCTGCTTTTTATATGAGACTGAAAGATCTGAATTTTGCCATAAAGTAATGTTTTATCTTGGAATCTATTTAATAGACAGTAATAAATAACAAATAGATTTTATGCTTCCTGTGAAAAAGATCGTGCCTTTTTTGATATTTATTTGCATAACAGCGTTTATTATTATCCTTTGAAATCCTTCTCTCTTGTCTTCTCTTGAAGATTACCTTTAGATAGGAAGCACAGTTAATTTAATACCTAGTGTATTGGTAGGCATTCAGAAATGTTTACAGAATAAATAATTTTGAAGTGATATTATCTGTTTTTTTTTTCAAAAGACACTTTCCCAAAAAGGTAAAGTATAAACATTAAATGCGAAATTATGATATTTAAGCTTCGTTAGTCCTCTTTTCATTTATTTATTTTTTAACTTGATGCTGTGTAAAGCCAACAGAAATGTGTTTGTGTTAGTCCATTGGTGATGGGCCTCAGATGATAATAAGTCAAACAACATGTATCACTAATAGATCTATCAGACCACGTGAAGCAACCTAATAATAGAGCTATAAAATACTG
Source organism: Mirounga leonina (assembly GCF_011800145.1). Classification (NCBI taxonomy): domain Eukaryota; kingdom Metazoa; phylum Chordata; class Mammalia; order Carnivora; family Phocidae; genus Mirounga; species Mirounga leonina. The sequence continues at coordinate 56,243,362 of NW_023270323.1, read as the reverse complement.
CTTATAGTTATGTCTTTTACAACGGTGCTGAGAAAAAAATACTACGATTGGAGAATCTTCACTCTGATAATACAAGTAGTACTTCAGTCTGTTTTATTGAAAAATAGAAATAGAGTAAAGAAGGAGCATGGAGTGAGGAGACACAGCAGAGAGGATTGTTTTTGCTGCAGGATTTGTTTCTGGGTGCTCACTCCAATTTCCTCCTGTTACATGCTTCAAAAACTCAACGCGAAGTCTTAAACTCTACAGTTCTTTTGATTCACCTATTCCCCCTTACTTGCATAATCAATTTAACAATCACAGGCATTAATTTTGGCCCTTTATTTTTGGCATTTTTTTATCCAATCCTTTGTTCTCACTGCCTGTGCTTCTTAGAGCTCTCACCTCCTCTTTTATAGCCACTCTCATCTTCAGTCTAGCTTTTCTGTAGCTGTTTCTTTTATATTAAAACCTATCTAGGTTTACCCCATCCAGCAAAAGCCCAACTCAACTCTCTTGCCCTCAGAGTCCTCATCCTGATCATTTTCTCCCTCCTCAAAGTCTGACTTTTAAGTCTCTGCTCTACTTCAGTTGGGTTTTCAAGCCTTCCCCTTAGAAGCCTATGGAATGTACTTTCCTTTTTTTGTAAAGGACATCTTTACAGTTTAAGGAAATATTCCTTTCTTTTTCATCAGTTGTCCCAATTTACCATAATGCTCCATCACCTTCCCTTTCTCTTCCTATTCCTTCCCCTACTTCACACCAAATTGGGCCTGGACTTCAAAGGCACTGCATTAAAATGCATCTCTTCACAGAAAATTACCTCGTCTCATAATCAACCTCGGGAACTAAACAGAGTTACTTAATTAAAAAGGGAAATAATTATTCACCATTAGTAATATATGTTAACAACGGTTATGATGTAAACGATTGTGTGCATTAAAACATTAGGTATTTGACTTTTCCATTTTATTCTAAATATCAGCATGAGTGATGCCTATTTTAAAAACACATTTTTAGAATAAGGACGACTGAAGCCTCGCTGCTCAGTGCCTTTTCAAAAATTCAGATAAACATCTGAATTTAGAAATTGCCATTATCTAAGTCTCATTTACCTACTGGTAATGCTATTCCGGAACTTTTTTAGGGTTGTAAAAATCTATCGTCATTTCCCTGCCCATTGCTTCCACATTCATCCTGTAATCTCACCATCTGTTTCACTGAAATGGCAGACCCAGAGGGCAGGGAGCATATCTTATCTGTGCAATGCTATATGTAAGTGTGAATTCTCTGTCAGCATTTAAAAAATAATAGAACTTCAAATAGGGTTGATTTAAGCCTCCCTAGTCAGCATTTAGTCTTGGTGACATGAATCACTCTTTCAAATGGTAATTTGCACCTGTTACCTTCATCCACAGGTTGGAAAATGCTTACACCTTAATTAATTACACGCTTGCAATGTGGGAGATTGTATCCTCAACTCAGACAGGGAGGCTGGGGCATAGAGAATCAACAGCTTTTCTGATATTTCAAAGCAGATACTTGGAGAAGAAAATTAGAATTCAGGTCACTTTTCCTTAAGTGATCGATGAGGTTCTTTAGGAATCCGTGTCTCTTGTGCCAGAAAACATGGTGATGGCATCCCTTCCAGTAAGAGATGTGCTTGTCCTTAGCTTATTCTGTAGCATCAATTCGATATGACCTCAGAGAACATCTATGCTTCTTAATAACACCCTCCTCTTCCGTTTCTGCAGTAGCTGATGTCATCCACAGAGCCAAAGAGCAGGTGGCATGCAAATTACTTTTAGGTGAGCCTGGCATTAGACTATAATTCCCCAAATGATGGTGCTGCTATGTCATTAGGCTACAACTAAGTGACGAGTATCTGACATCAGATAATCATTTAATAGAGGAAAATGGGAAGCGGTTCATTATTTTAAAATGTATTTTCTTTAAAGTTCCTTGAGGATGTGGAAGGATTTTGAGGGGCATACAAATGATCTTAAAATGTCTGTGTGTAGTTATTTTTGGCATATTTAGTAAAATGTTTGTGATAGTGATGTGTTTCCTTGGCATACATACAGAAAAATTGTAAGTGGACTTTCACCTTTGATTTTTTTTACTGTTAGGGAAAATGCTATCTGGATTGATATGCTTTTCATTCCTCTAAGTTGAACAAAACCTTAGGAAGTACTAAGACAGACAATTTATAAGGTATTACATATGTCTTTGGCATCCATATGTGCAGTGTGATATTATTGTTTTAATTAAAACGACTGCTTAACCAGCACTTTCCTCCTATTATACTATTTGCTCTTTCTCACTTAACACGGAAGCTAAGAAATCATAGTTCTTAAAGTATAACAATAATAGTGGATTCCATCTCCAAAAGACTTTGAAACTAACATTTTAATATATATTAAATTTGTTAAATTACAAGGAAGAAAATTGGGTTGGGGCAAACCATGTAATACTCATTCTTTCATTAAAAATATTTCTCTGTAATGAATTACATGCAAAACTCTCTCCTGCAGTAGGAACTCTCAATTAAACTTTTAAAATTCTGTATGCATTGCCATCCTTACCTCTCATCCCCAACATCATCCCCCTCATTTTGAATTAACTTTATTTAGTCCTTAATTCTCTTGCGCCATTTTCTTTCTCGGCACAACCCCGTCTCTGCCCCATCCCATGCCCTGTTCTCCATCCTTAAAACCTCCTACCTGATCTCTCTGAAACTCAGTTTCTTCACCCACATATTGGGAATAACAATGCAACCTAACAATCACTTGGGAATTAAATAATATTTAGAAATTATTTCACTTAATTATTGGCAAATACTAGTTAGACAGCAACTATTTGTAAATTTTATTGTCACTTTAACTGATATTATTCATGATTCAGTTTAGATATCATGAGCTCTCTGGAAAGGGTTTCCCCAGGTCCTAACCATGCTGTGTTCATACTTCTATGGCAGCTGTAACAAAAATTTCATGTTATTCCTCTCATATAATTATTAATGAGCACCTTGAGAGGATGGGCCAAGTGTTACTCATCTCCGTATTTTTAATGATTAAAACATTCAAGAGCCTCTAAATGTTGGTTAATTAAATGACTGAAGAAATGCTCTTAAAACAATACCTATAGCTGACCTTAGTTAGGAATATTTCTACTTTCTCATATGGAATGCAATCATTCTCCCTTACTTATTGCTGCTTTTCTACAAGAAATGCTGAAGAGTGCTCTCCAGAGAACATTTAGGCAGTTGTCACGTTTCCCACCACTTCTCTGCTGTGTGGATTTTGCTTTAAATGGTGGAAACTCAGATGAACTATGATATCATGATAGTGTATTGATGGAAGGAGAACCGTGGCTCAAACAGGTCGATGATGGGTGATGTGTGTTTCCTAGCTGATGATCAGATTTCATTCACAAAGGAAGACGGCAACAAACAATATTCAGAATTCAGGCAAGCAAGTCAATGGATTCAATCATGTCTGGCAGCAGATTGTTGGGGTCCAGGCCAAGACTTCTGAGAGCAAGCCTGACCTGCAATTCTGGAAGTATGGTCAAAGCAGAGATCTAGCTGTAGAGATTAAATTATAAGATATGGAAAAGAAGGGTGTTCTCAAGGATTTAGCTAAACTACTTGACCCTGGGGAAAAATTTAGAGCAAACTGATATCTACTAACTCATTCTATATCAGTCTTGACACTAGCAAAGGAACTTGGTACATACCTTTTTTAAACATTGTCCCACATGCTTAATTTCTGATAGTTTGTTAAAATTTTTCTGTAATTATTACTTACGTTACTCACTATAAACCTAAACATTCATTAAAATATACTATTTGAATTATACAATAAGAGATGAAAATAACAAATATTATTTCTTCCTTAGTGATGAAAGGCTTAAGTATAAGCAAAATGAACACAAAGCTAGTTGAGGGGCTATTTGAACTGGAAGAAGAAATTAATTAATTAATTAATTAATTAATATGGAAAAGAAATAGGGTTTATTGATATATTTTTCATTATAATTTTAACAAATAGGTACCTCTAAAAAACATTGCTCTGTATTTTCCACTTATGAATTGCATATAGATGTCACCACACTTCATGTATTTTTCTGTGACTTGATTTACTCACCAGAAATTTTTTTTCCAGAAATTTTGTTTATGATATGAATCCATATTGTTTTAAAGATTTATTTATTTATTTATTTATTTATTTATTTATTTGAGAGAGAGAGAATGAGAGAGAGCACATGAGAGGGGGGAGGGTCAGAGGGAGAAGCAGACTCCCTGCCGAGCAGGGAGCCCGATGCGGAACTCGATCCCAGGACTCCAGGATCATGACCTGAGCCGAAGGCAGTCGCTTAACCAACTGAGCCACCCAGGCGCCCCATGAATCCATATTGTTAAGGGTAGCTGTGATTCACTGATTTTCATTTGTGAGTAGTGTATCATTGAAGGCCTATGTGAGAGTTTATTGATCAGTTCTTCTATTGATGGACATTAGAATTATTCCCACTTCTTTGCTATAGCTAACAATGTTCCTATGTATTATACTCTTATGTAGTATTCTAGGGCCATTATATTTTAAAATCCCAGCTCCACCACAGATCTACCGTTAAACCCAGGATAAGCTAGTTAATTTCTCTGAGTTGTAGACTCAGGGTGTGTTATACAGGAATGATGATAGTAAATTACTACATACAGTTTTTACAAAGAGAAAATATTAGATAGTACATACTAAGTACTTAGAACAGCACCTGCTCATAAGTGCAAAGCAAATATTAACTATCCCGAATGGTATTACCTCAAAGCCATGATACCATTTCTCTGTGGGTCAGCGACCCTGAAGATCACCAGATACTAGATTTTGTACTCAGTGCGGTTTGAACAGCACAATCATAGAGTCAATTTGGCATGTGTCTTTAGTATTTTAGATGTCACTACATTTTGTGAAAGTATGAGGATATTTGAGTGTTTGTCACCACTTCTTCTATCATCAGCTGTGAACATTAGAGCCTTTAAAGCCTGGGAAGAGGGGACATGTCTTGAAGGAGGATGATCTGTTGTCCACAGTTGATAGCTCTGAGGTCTCTTCTCTACAGACCCAGATTTACCTCTTAATGCCCTCCACATTCTCACACTTATTCTTATCTCAGGAACAACATAAAAGAAGTCCTTGACTCTACACATTCTAACTTTGTTAGAAGAGCGATTGAAAGGCTTATTTTTTCTAAATGTTTTGCTGATTGGGGTGTGTGTGTGTGTGTGTGTGTGTAAGCACACTTCATAACTAAAAGAAAAAAAGAAAAAATTCAACCACATTTCCTTTTAAGCAAAGAGAATAGATTAGAAGCAACAGTCAGATGATTATCCTCAAAGCAGGATAAGTACATACAATAATGCCGAGCCAACAGACAGAACTGCTAGGGGTTGCAGACTAAGGTCATGTTCCCCTAACCTAGAATCTGCACTCAGTTTAAATATCACTGGCTTAGATATAAGCAGAGCTTCCAAAAGAGTTCTAGGATTACATGGTGTTGTCTTCAGTATCAGGAGAGTGAATGGCCAGGGCTGGATGTCTGTTTTTTAAGTAAATCAGCTTTATTAAGATGTAATTTGCATAAGGTACAATGAAATGCACAGTTGTTTTTTTTTTTTTCACTGTATATTTTGGTGAGTTTTGACAAATATATACATCATATAACCACCACCTCAATCAAGATACAGAATATTTCCCCATCACCTCAGGAAATTTTCTATTGCCTCTTTGCAGTCTCCTCTCTATCCCTCTTCACAGCTTCCTGACCCAACTTAGCAATCACTGTTGTGAGTTTTATTACCATCTACTAGTTGTACCTGTTCTCCTGTCATAGAACTTCCTTAAAAGGAAGCACACTGATGTAAGCTTTGTGTCTGGTTTTTATTCACTAAAGAAATTGTGTATGACATTCATAAAAAGAAGGAATGTTTTTTAATTGCCTTTTGCTATAAAAATATGTTCACTTAAAATTTGTACACATACCATGATTTAAATCACTTTAGTTCAAATCACTTTGGTATACTGAATTAATTGAAATAAATGATAAGGTGCTTCCCTTGAGTGCATAGAGCATATCCACCATGAGTCAGAAACCGGAAAAGTTTCTTAAGTTAGGTAGGCCAAACCCAAACAAGGCAAAAGTGTAGTCATTCAGCAATTCATTAGGTAGGTCTTTATCATCACCTGCTCAATCTTCCTCAAAATTTACTAATATTCTCATAATCTGGACCATTTAGGTTAAACTACTGTCATTAAAGACCCAAATTGCCCAGATAAATGGCTCTTATATATTTTGGTTTGGAAAAGAAAAGTCAAATTAAGAAAAACTAAATCATATGCCACTTAGTAATGGAAAGTATTTTTCCCAAGTCATCATTCAAATAACATGTGTGATAAAACTATCCCTGGACCAGAAAAGCACATGGATGAGGAGATGAGGAATGAGGTTGGTAAAAAATTTCTCAACTTTCTGAGAAAGGAAAAGTTCAAGAGATTTTTGATAGTATGGACCTCCATTGAACAGGGCTTGCGTGATCATATTCATGATTAACCGTTTAAAGTTCCATAATACTAAACAAGTTAGGAACAACAACTCCGCAGGGATCTTGTTCTGTGTTTGCTCATCCACTTATATGTTTGTTAGGATGGAATTCTAAACCAAATGCTGCTGAAAGAAGATGCAATATACATTTTCTTCTGAAATTTGTTTCTTCACAAGGGGATTACCTAGTGTATGGAACAATGGTTTGGTTATTCTTCTGGGTATACTTTAGGAGTGATGAAAATGTTCTAGCAGAGCACTGACTTAATGTTCAGATGCTGGTATCTTAATATTCAGACACTTTATTTTTCTTTACCTCACTTTCTCCTACTCAGGACATTTTAAGAGCAAGCTCCTTGTTTCACATGTTGAAATCCAGTCGCTGCTAATTATCACGGCTACAATTTTTAATCTCACTAGCGAAAATCAACTCATGGAGTCTTGAGTGCTGGAACCCATGCAATTCTAGGAAAAGCCCTGAAGAGGTGCAGCATAGCATCCAGTTAAAATCCAGTCAGGCCCTTGCAGAGAATTGCCCCCAGGCGGACCATTGCTTCATTTGGAATTGCTTGCTAGGTACTCGCATTTTCATTAGGGCAGGGAAATTCCCCTCAACAAGCAGTTCCAATTTGTTTCTGCAACTTTTTAGCCCAAGCAATATGGTTCCTCATGTTGAAGAAGATGTAGAAATGCCACGGAGTGATTTCAGCTATTTTTTGAAAGGTAATTCTGCTTTATAAAAGCATATTTTAATATTTCTAAGGAATAAATAAATGCCATAAGGGGCATAAAAATAAACCAAGAATATAAAAGCTTTCTGTTCGTAGAACTATTTATTTTTTCCTTCAAGAGAGTTGTGTGCAACAGGGGACAAATTGTAGCAATGGGAGTATAGGAAACTTAATCAAAAAGGTGATCATGTGCATCCAGGCAGCATTCTGACTGCAACTAGATACTAGTGTTTCTGATCGACAGAATGTTTAGTGAGTTAGGGCTCGAAGGTTTCCATCAGCTAAATGTGCAGCCTCTCTTAGTAATGTAGAAAGGTAGAGGGCTCAGTTACTCATATCATTTGAATATGAGTAAGTGTTGCAAGGCTTTATTTCTACTCACATATTTGAGTGATTGTCATTTTCTTTCTTCTCCATTTTTAGGTAAGAACAGAAGATAGCAAAGCCTAGCAATACTTTGCCTGGTAATCATCAAATTATTAGAGTAACGGTAATAAGTCAGATATTCTTGTTACAAAGACTTTTCCCAACAGAAGCTTCTAATTTCCTTTTGATCATCGTATGTTGCATTGATGACTGTTAATTACATTGACATGGACGATAGTTGACTTTTTTGATGAATAGTGCTGCTGTAATTCACCAAAACCATTATATATATGTAAATATAGGTGCGCTTATATAGATGCACATATATGGATGTGTGTATCATATTTATGAGTAGTTTATGCAGTTTGTTTCAAATACAGAGACTTATAAATTAACTCCAAGCCTATTTTCTTTGGGGCACTAAACTAAACATTGAAGAAGGAGAATATATGGATGTTAAGTTCAAGGATTTTACTCTTTAGGGGGAGAAAACTACACAAAAATAAATCTGATGTTCAGCGAACTGTAGCAACTGCTGTAAGAAAAATACAGATAATATGCAGTTATGGATAACAGAAGAAAAGAGATTGCTTTCAATAAAATAATGCACAGGAAAAATGCACAATGCTTAAAGTAGCATGAGTAACTTGAATTGTCTTCTATGGCAGGGGATTAAACACATGTTCATAGAGTAAGTGGCATTCACTTGCAGAAACAAAACAACAGAATTTGGACATTGAGAAACATTGAGAACATTGAGAAAAGTATTGCAATAGGCAGGAAAAAGTTGAAAGAAGGTGAAAAGAAGAACCCTAAACTTGTGTCAATGAATATTACAATTGAATTATCACAGACACACAAAATATTGGAAAGGTAAAAGGGGGCCAGATTATACAAGGTCTTGTATGTCAGCTTAAGACATTGCATACATACATTAAGACATTGCATACATTTATATGCAATGGCAGGCTGTTGTACATTTCTCAGCTTTAGAAAGACGAATCTGACAGCCATAGACAGAATAAAGTGGAGTGAGGAAAGACAGGAGGAGGAAGGTTAGAAGGTATTATAAAATTTCTGTAAGAAAACACGAAGTGTGTGAAACAGTAACAAGGTTAGAGGCAATTACACATGAGAAAGTCATAAAAAATATATAATGGACAAAATGTGATAGCTCATTTGAGAAAGATAAATTAAAGGGAAGTTTCCAAGAAAATTCTTGGTGATTTGATGGCCATGAAAACATTTCAAGAACAAGAAATAGAGGACTGATTTATGGAAGCATTTGATATATTTAACCTTTGATATAATATTTGAGGTATTTAAGCATGGTTTAAGCAGAGACAGATGATCAGGAGAATAGAGAGAGGATGGGGAATTTGGAATTAAAATCTAAGAGAAAGATACCCTTAGAGGGGCACCTGGGTGGCTCAGTCAGTTACATGTCTGCCTTCGGCTCAGGTCATGATCTCGGGGTCCTGGGATCGAGCCCTGCATCCGACTCTCTGCTCAGTGGGGAGTCTGCTTCTCCCTCTCCCGCTCCCCCTGCTTGTGTTCGCTCTCTCGCTGTGTCTCTCTCTGTCAAATAAATAAAATCTAAAAAAAAAAAGATACTTTTAGAAATATAGGTATACAAACCCTCCCCACGGAAGCAATGTTTGAAGCTATGGTGTTGCTTATAGAGAAGAACAGGAGAAATATTACAGAGAAGAATTAAGCTTTGAGCATGTGAGGGGTGGGTGGAGTTGGGCCTGACACAACAGGAACACTCAAAGAAGGAAAAATCAAGAAAGTATGATGTCATGAAAGTCGAGGATTTTTCACCTCTCTCAGTATTTTCAGGAGATTAGGAGAGGATGAGACCTGAGCAGGCTATTGAATTTATAAAGTAGATCCTTGTAAACCTTCAAGGGAACAACTTTGGCATGATGAGGCAAAGGTCAAAGGATAAGGAGCTTAAAATTGTACAAGACATGAGAAGATGGAGATTGTGGGATGAAGTTTACATTTCTTGAAGGATGTCTGCTGATCAGAGAAAGGAAAGAAGGTGCGGTTTCAGCAGAAACCTGTGCTGGAAGGTAGCACGTTCATGAATAGTCAATTTCTGCCTATTTAAATAAAGAAATAAATAGATAAGTAAGTAAATAATAATAGTCATGCCTGTCACTGAGACAAAATAATGAGAGGACTCATGGAATGTAACAGATTCTGCATTTTAGGAGTGGCAAGAAATTAGCAGGTTGTGCAGAAAGCCAGGTGTTCTCAGCCTTAACACAGGGGATTCCAGAATTTTTGTTCAAGGCTGTGCAGAGAAAAGCCAAAAGGTGTAACTCTACTGATAAACATTTCAACACTACAGGTTTTTACATCAATATATTATCAATTTCACATCCCGTATTTCTCTAATAATAGGAATTCTGTGGCAAAAATATATCATGTTTCCTCCCTTCTCATTTGTGTTCTTAATTTAATTACCAGTGGCCCAAACACAAAAGCAAACTTTGAAAAACCTAACAAGATGCTTGTTTCATTGATATTTCTATGTTTCCTCAGGCTAGGGGACCACAGACTCTCAATTTTGTGTATTTTTTCTGGATTTTAAAATATAATAATCTTTTATTATACCCAAGGTAATGAATTACTACCATATTTGTAAACTACTGAGTAATTCCTAATATGAAGTGGTGAAACAATAAAAATGTTAACATAATTTGCTATTTTAACAAATGATAATAAAAGAATCTCTAAGATAATTAATTAGCTATTTTTAATGAGCTTGGAGCATTTTTTCAGAGCTGAAATTCAAATAAACAGAGAAAATGCAGTGGCTTTTTGGCCCCTTGCTTTTCTTGCCTCAGGTTTGATATCCAGCTACCAAGGTTTGGAGAGTGAGTCCCTCCCAAGGATATTGTTTTAGCTTTCACCTCTTTCGTCTCTCTTCCATGGCCTAGAAGAAATCCGGATAAAGATCTAGATTTTTCAGGAAGTAAGCCAGCTTACAAATGAATGACTTGTCAATTCCAGGCATTTTATGTAATTGTTCTAGAACAGGTGACAACATAGGAATTGCAGTAACTTGAAAAAAGAACATCCATTTGAATTTTAGAGTCTCTTTTTTTTTGCTTCTTAATTTCTGATACTTTTTCCCAAATGGAATCTCTGAATCTCTCTGTCTTTCTTATACAACTGAGACTGCTTTTTATTTTTTTAATCTTCTTTGTTTTCTTTGCAGTTTTTTTTTTAGGTTACTCCAAAGTTGTTTCATTTGTATTTTGATTGTAAGCCTTCTATAATGTCAGAATTAAGGAGGAACTGTACACAGAGTGTGTGTGTGTGTGTGTGTGTGTGTCCAGGCAGCAATAGGAAGAACAGAAGGCATTCTCACTTCTTAATGAAGCATAGAAGATCTAGACCAAAGAACTAAATCAGAGTCTCACAAAATACTCACACTGGCTGTTAAATTCTTTCTGTTAGAAATCATGGCATAATAAGCAGAATGGAAGCCAAATGCAAATATCACCATATTTAAAATTTTTGTTGAATACAATTCCTGATTTGCTATAGTTTAGCATGGATAATAGTTTTGGTTGAAATCCTCAGTACCAAGACATAATGCTCTTTACATGTTCAATAATTCCAATGTATTTTTCTTATAGTTATGGAAACCAAAACTATACCATCTGTATCCTTGCATAAATTTGATAGTGAGTATTACAAAGTCTGCCTTTTGATGAAAAGTTGGTAGAATCAGTGTGAACAGTTCTGTCATTGCTCTGTATAAACCTAAAATTGTAAGAACAAAAGGCAGCAATTCGATAATATAGAAAAGAATATCAATTTACTTGGAGAATTCTTGGAGAGGTAGCTGGTGTCAGATTTCCAATAGTGTCCTCAAGAGGGCACTGTCACCTGTTTTATATGGTTTGTAATGTGTATCTTTTATTGATAAGACCCCTTGCAATACTCGAAGAGTGATTTTAATCTATTTCTATCTGAAATGCAATGTTGCATTCTTTTTTTTTTTTAAAGATTTTATTTATTTATTTGAGAGAGAGAGAATGAGAGACAGAGAGCATGAGAGGGAGGAGGGTCAGAGGGAGAAGCAGACCCCTTGCTGAGCAGAGAGCCCGATGCGGGACTCGATCCCGGGACTCCAGGATCATGACCTGAGCCGAAGGCAGTCGCTTAACCAACTGAGCCACCCAGGCGCCCCGCAATGTTGCATTCTTTACATCAGACACAATCCTGCTGTTTATAGCCACCCCAATCTACCCATTATTACATATCATAAGTTGACTTGGTGTATCAATAAGTTAGAGGCTTTTGACTGGTTTTATGTCAGTAACATTTTGTAGAGCTATCAAGATAGTGAAGACTATTTAAATCTTAGCTATCAACTAACCAAAAAGTGTTTCTGAGCATCTTTCTTTTTTATGTATTTTATTTGTGAAATTGATATGGGTAGGTAGTTAAGTTTTGGTTATGAAATTTGGGGGTTTGCTAGAATAATAGTCCAGTGTAGGGCCTGCTTCAGAAGGTACTTTTGAAACGTTCCCACTTAACATTGATTTTTCCCACTTTTCTATTAAGATATATCTTGTAAATGATTTTACTTTCCATAATATGTATACACATGCCATGCTTGACTCTGGAGTCATACTTCTTGGGTTTACATAGTGGCACCACTATTTAGAGAACATGAATATGGACAAATGACTCCTCCTCCTTGGGTGGTTTGAGGATTATATGAGTTATATGTGTGCAATATTAAGCTAATTTCATCAATATTATATATTTCAAAAAGTTCTCCCCTGCCCTTGCCACAACTCAAATCATCAATATTATGATTTGTGTAAAGTGTCGTTTGTCTCGATGATTGAAAATGTTTGATTATTTTTTCAAACTATTATATAGTGCTTTTAATTGCTTAGGCATAGACTTAAAAATTCTCAAGTTCTGAAGACATTTCTGAAAGTATGTATAGATATATACTATGTATACTATATATACTATGCAAATGTAATTGCATATATATGTACACACACACACACAGAGTTTTGTGGAAATTTTGTTCTAATGTGACTTAGATGTAATTATTCAAGAGACAAACAAACCCTTTTGAATTAAGTATTCCAGAGCATAACAAGTTAAACATTTTGAAATTATTTTTGTTTAAATGGTACTTGTATCCATCATATTACAGTATTTCCTTTGCAAATGGTATAGAAGAGGGAAAAAATTCTAACATAATTTTCAGTTTTGCCCAGAAATAGCTATAAATTTATACATTACAAATCCAACATAAATTTATAAGCACAGGCATGGATTGTTTATTTAATAATTGATATAAAGAGTTAAAAAAGAATGAAAGGGTAACAGTTGGTGCTATGAATTTCTGTGCACAATAGTACTTATTTATATGAGATTTTGACAGGATGTGAGTAGTCACATTTTAATGGTTTAAAGCTAACTGATATACTTACAATTAAAAAGATAGGCTTAATCTTCAAATCGTTGAAACTTTTTTTTCTCTGATTATACAAACACTATATTGCAGCAGTTTTAAAAACCAGACGAAATGAACTCGACATGTTCTTGAAGATTAAACTAATGAAATTAATGAAGAACTTCACATGGATTTCTCCTCAGCTGCAGTTGAGGTCAAATATGCAAAAGCCAATCTCCCCTGCGTCGGAACACTATCCTGTAATATGATTGCCAACTTATAAGCTTCAAAATGCTAACCAGTGCTCTGAAAACTTGGTCATCACTTACATTTTTTTTTTTTTTTTTTTTTAATTTCGGGATTACAGACAGTGGGGTATATACAACTGCATCATTTGGACAAATGCTTTCTGTCATAGGAACCACACTGTCTCTGCCTTTCGCCGATTATCTAATTGCTATTACCCCAAAGGAGTCAAACAATTGTCATTTCTCCCTTCTCGATATTTACTTCTCAAAATACACTCATCTATATCAAAAGAGAAATGCTGTACAATTGGGGAGAGAGACTGCTCAGTTAATGTATTGATTGATCGGATGGCTCATGGATTTCAAAGCCTCTTTTACGAGTTCATCATTTCTACATTTTGAGAACAATGTTGCTTTATCAAGTTCGAAACAGTCTTATTTAATTGAATGTCTCCTATTTGCAAAGGCAAATGTGTCAGATGTCTTTACCTACACTTCACTCATTTTGGTCATTTCTTTCCTTAAGGCTGGTATTTATTTCTGCACTCAGAACTAACCTTAGAGACTTCTTAGAAAAGGGGTAGATTCCCGTCCTATAGAAAATCTGTTTGACTTAGTATGTGTAGTGACTTCTTCAGTTTTTTAATTATTTTATTCTACATTTCTATATTCTGTATTTCTATATTCTGTATTGATATTTTATTTCATTTTAATATTTTTAATACAACAGGGTTTTAATTCCGTTCCATGTTTCACATGTCAGCAGCCAGTTTATATTTGAATCTTGTAAAGAAGTGGCACCACAATCGCATATTTGTTTTGCGTTTTCCTCCAGGTTTTCTAAAGTCTCAGGGATCGTCACTACTTTGAAGGAAAGGAAAATAAGATTTTGATTTTTTTCTGCTTCTAGCCACCCCTCTTTGATGATGTACTCTGATGCTTTGGGCTCTTTACTTCATGTGTGATTAGCACCATCCCCCATCATGCCTGATGTGGTGGGAAACACCACTTATTCTATCTCATTAAAAAAAGCATTCAGATGAACTCCTCCCACTCAGGTTTATTGAGGTAGAATTAACAACATTGTAAGATATTTAAACTGTTCCAATTAACATTTTTAACGTTTCACCTGCATAGGTAATTTGTGGTTTGGTTATGTATTTTAACAATAATAAATATAATTGCATAATATTTAAACTCCTCTAAACTTTAGGCAATTATCCATCCATTTTTGGAATATGAGTTCCATAAGGGACCCCATCTTTTCCTTTCACATGATTGTATTTATACTATGCAGTTCAAGATTGGCGGCAGTAATGGATACTCAATAAACCCTTTTTAAAAATAATCGTATAACACACAGCTATTGCTAATTACTAAATGCTATTAAATGACAGGTAAAAGAATAAGAATGTCTCAGGAGTTACGAAAATTGAGATATTAATGGAAGACATTTCCAGACTTTTTAACTATGGCTATAATGAGTCTCCAGACAAGAAGGTGTATATTTATCAAGTCCAAAAGCATGCTGATAATCAAAATATTACAGTATGGGGTAAAACTGAGTTATTCTATTTTTAATAAAAATTACATCTTCTGAAGAGATATACATATTGACACTTTCTAATCCATGGTGATATAATTATTACTAGTCCTTAGGCTTGATGCCAGTTAGAATCTTTCCATGTCAGTAGAATTCAAGACTAATTTTCTCTGATTAGCAGAGAATTACTTTGTAGACTTTCTGTTCATTTATGCAAGGAAAAGACCTGTTAATTCCAACCCAGTGAACTTATATGGGATGCCCACAAAAGTTGTCAGAAGCCTCAAGCTTTTACTTCAAATAGTTGATTTTTTCATATGCCAGATACTCAGTTTTTTCAGAAGAATGCATCCCACCAGTGCTGTTGAGAAAGAGAAAAAAGGATAAGCTTAATTCCTTAAGTAAGACTGCTGTTGACACGCAACAAAGGAAATGTATTTAACCCAGTGCAGTGTAAGCTTTTCTTCCAGAAGATCTAGTAAAAATGTCATATCAGAATGTTGTCCTAACAGAGCTCCAGGATATAAAAGGACAAAATACCCTTTGAGAATAAAGTACTAGTGAGGAAAAAGACAACTATGATGACATGGTATAATTCATCTGTAAACTAGAAACAGAAAAGCATGCTGAGGGTATACTTTAAAGGTGTATTTTTATATTGCCACTTAAAAGGGTCTTCAAAGCAAGCAAACTAAAATGAGACGAGAGTAACTATGAGTGTCAGGTCACATGAAAGACCACTTAGTTATGGATGAGCATAACTCATTCCTGCAAACTCACTGACAGCCTGTGACAGAGCAGTTTGGAGATGGCCATTGAATAGGCTTGTAGTTAGGAGGAGCCAGGTGTGGATCTGCAGGAGGAACTCAGAACAATGAAGGGTGGTAGCCAGGGAAGGCGCAGTGGAGAAAAACACCTGCATTTCGTTGTTCTTGATCCTAACAGGGATAGATAGAATCTAAATTGTCAATATTGACCATATCTGTTAATTGCATTGTAAGTGACAGAAACTTGACCCAAATTAGCTTCAATCACAGGCAAGTTCATCATCTTAGGTACCTGAAAAATTTGGGATTTGACCTCGCTCGGCTGGATATATGGTCAAATGTGGTCACTAGGACCCTGCTTCTCCCTCCATCTCTTGATCTTCATTTCCATCCTCAGACAAATCATTTCATTCTGCAGTTAAAATATAGTAACTGTCAGCCATTCCAGCAGAGTCTCACTGTCTCCAATAGGGCCACGTGGACATACCTGAACCAATCACGTGGATGGCAGATAGTGGTTATTCTGAGTGGTTTAGCCCTGAATCATGTGTCTACCTTAGAAGTAGGGATGGAACTAGCCCCACAGAAGCAGCATGGGCTAAGACCTGACAGGGGATAGTGTATTTGCCCTAAAAATAGGGGAAGTGTTTGCTGGCAGCCAAAACACAAGTGCCTACTACATTGGTCGATAAATCCATACTTAACCATTAGGGGCCACCTCTGCCTGTGGTACTAGATGCTCAATACTTCCTTTTGAAATTCTCTTGTTCAGTCTCTGATTTGGCTTCAAACCAAGAGTATGTTTCACGAAGATGGAGACTGAGAAAAGTACCTTCAGGCAGGCTCTTGCCAAATGCAGGGTTCATGTCAGATTCATTGCACATCAATTTCAAGAAACACCTTATAAAAATATTCTATTTTGGAATTGGATGTTGATTTTGTCACTCTTGCTCTCTACCAGGTAGACTACAATATTATTATTTGTTATACTCGCCACCTATGGGTAGAGGTAGGCATAAAAATAATTTTCACATGATATAATAATTACACCTGCAATTACATGAGATCATAAATAAACTACAAGTTTGGAGAAAATAAAAATATATGTACCAAATTAGATTGCAGGGACAATAATCGGTTCAGGTGCTACTTGGTTATAAATGATATCTCCTCAATAGGATCCATGCTTTATCATGAATTGCCCTTGTTCAAGCATTAATTAGCTTCGTGGGCATTAATGACAATAACATAATATGATGAGACATTACTTTGTGACCCTCATGTTTTACTGAAATAATGTTTATGTTCAAAGAGAATTGTGAAATGTGCCTCTTGGCCTTGCTGTTTCTAAGAAGCACACCTTCATAATTAAGTGACCACCGCTTCTACACTCACTAGATAAAATTAAGTATAATTAGGTGCTTCCGAACTCAGAACAGATTCGTATGCTTTCCTTGGGAACCCTGGGCATCCATATTTTTAATCTATATTTTAAAGAATGAAAATGGGGCCACAGAGATTTTCCAGGGCCACTTCACTGTTCTTGCATTTATAGCCAAATCTTCTGCCTTCACATCATCTTCCTCCACTCTATTATTCTATTTCAGGCTGGGTATTTTTTGTGACTAGCACCTGAATCTCAGTCACTTAGATAACTATTTATCATTTTCTTTCATTGATTCTTATTGAACCTGTCTTGCAAACTCCAATCCTTTCTTCAAAATATCGCTCACATGCCATTTTCTGTTTCAGGCCGTCTTGAATCCCCAAGCAAATGTGCCTTGTCTATCATCACAGACCCATTCCACAAGCATCTGTTAGCACGTCTCACTCTATTATAATGATTTGTTTACATGACTGTCTCTCCGACTGAACTGTGAGTTTCTTGAAGACAGAGATAGTGTCTTCTGCATCTGGGCATCCCCAGTTCCTGGTACTCCAGGAGTTTGTCACCTGAGAGTTCAACAATCAATGTATGATGAATTAATGAATGAACCATACAAATTGAAATGGGAGCCCCAAAGCTATATAAATAGAGTGCCTTGCAGGAGTATATTAAAGTTAGAGAAAAGTAATCTAATTTCTAGCCATAGTGTAATAATTTCTGGATTTTATACGTGGTCTTTTCTCCAATTTTTTTCTCATATTGTTAAGTTGCCATCCTAGAATTACATTAAAATGTGATTCTATTTCTTAATGTAGATATTAAAGCCCTGAAATAATGCCCTTTGTTTTAAATTTAATTCTTAACAAGTACAATGAGACAGCACTAAAGCACATGTTTTTCCTGCGTAGCAGCAGAACTTAAACCTTCACCACACAAAAATAGCAGCCTTGAGTTGACACCTCATCAGGTATGCAGTCCTCTGAATAAAAATCTTACGCATTGCCCTAAATAGGAACAGATCTGATTGTTTTAAAACTATAGAGAGCCTGAATGGCTCAGTTGGTTAAGTGACTGCCTTCGGCTCAGGTCATGATCCTGGAGTCCCAGGATCGAGTCCCGCATCGGGCTCCCTGCTCGGCGGGGAGTCTGCTTCTCCCTCTGACCCTCCCCCCTCTCATGTTCTCTCTCTCTCTCATTCTCTCTCTCTCAAATAAATAAATAAATAAATCTTAAAAAAACAAAAAACAAAAAACTACAGTATTGGTCTGTGTCTGGGGGGGGAGGGGAGCATGGGTTAAGACACTAGAGAAGTGTTGAATTGTTATAGGAGGGAAAGGGCTCTCAGGCCAGTCCCTTATCAACCTTGGCTTAACCAATAGTGTCTTTTCCTTACCATGATCCCAGGACCAATGTTCTGAATTTTTGTTAAGCTGATAGAGAATTCCTTTTACTCTCAGTAACATCGAACTTTTAGTAGTAATATCATCCTCACCACTAAACATTTCAGAACCACACAAAGGAATTTATCACTGTACTATTGACCATCAAGAACTTACAGACTTTTGACTTGGAGTTTACAATGTAGATGAGTTTCTTGTTTGTTTGTTTGTTGTTTTCCCCCCTTTATTGAAAGATAGTAGTAATAATGCAATGGATTCAATCTAAAATCCATTTTGCTAAAAAGATACTTAAAAAATATTTTTTTTTCCTGAAGGGCATGGAGTCCCAATATTCTGTTCTTTGCTTCAAATCACTCTGCCAAATACAAAAGGCTCTTCAAAAAACAAAAACATACAATAGGTGACCAGGAATCAGAAAATCATAACAAGCATGAGCGATTCTGGAAAATCTATGTGCAATGCAATTACAAAAGGACCTTTGTTACTGACACACTGTAAACATTATGGAATAGGATGAGCTGCTGATGATGCTACCATCTCACTGTGTGGCGTCTCAGAGTGATCCCTTATATTAGACTGAATTTCAGACTCTTCTAAGGAAAAGAAAAAATCAAACCATGTCCCTGCAGAATAAAGATACATTTTTCATAATTTTTTATTTGATGATTTTTCTCTTCTTTTCTCAACGTTTTTTTTCCTTTTAAGTAGTCAGATACTATGTTTTGATAGTTATCTATTCTTCAGGAATTGAGTTATATTTTTACCAGAGCTTTAATGGCTTTTTTTTTTTTTTTGAGAAGTCATTTGTCAGATCCTTCTCTTTGCAACAGTTAAGATAGTTTTTCCATTGGCAATTTATGGTTTTCTTTATAGATGCTAAGAGTTAGATATGATTTATAAAAGTCAAAAAGAAGCCACACACTCTATTTTATCTCATGCTTCTCAATGCCCACATGTGTTCTTTTTTTTTTTTTAAGATTTTTATTTATTTATTTGACACAGAGAGAGACAGTGAGAGCAGGAACACAGGCAACGGGAGTGGGAGAGGGAGAAGCAGGCTTCCCGCCGAGCAGGGAGCCCGATGTGGGGCTCGATCCCAGGACCGTGGGATCATGACCTGAGCCGAAGGCAGACGCTTAACGACTGAGCCG
This sequence comes from Mirounga leonina, assembly GCF_011800145.1. Classification (NCBI taxonomy): domain Eukaryota; kingdom Metazoa; phylum Chordata; class Mammalia; order Carnivora; family Phocidae; genus Mirounga; species Mirounga leonina. The sequence continues at coordinate 56,223,747 of NW_023270323.1, read as the reverse complement.
CCCAGGTGCCCCCACATGTATTCTTTCAGGGTCTCTCCAGCCAGCCTCCCTACCTTCCCCTCTTCTCACTTCCCCAACTCAGCATACCCATTGCCATTTTCATAGCGCCAATCCCTACTAAAGTCCTTCAGTCATGCATCCTGAACAATTCCCATCTCATAACATAGTCCTTCAGACTTTCCCAACCTATCTTTCCAAACTCTATCCTGTCATCCAAACATAACTATTCTCTTGCTTCATTGCATTTGTTCCTGCTATTTCCCTATCCTACATCATCCTGCTCTCGATGCTACCGGCTTGGATCCTTTATATATGTCAAAACCCAGTTTGATTTCTTAATCTTTGGGGGGGGTTCCCTGCTTTGCTCATGTCACTGCACTCTTTTTTTTTTTTTTAACGTAATTTGATGACACTCTGTATGTTAACACTCACTTGCGATTTGCCCCCTACCAACGATGATTGTCCTATACCCTGTCATGTATGCATGTTCTGTCCCTACAGCTGAATTTCATTTCCTAGGAGTTGGTAGATACATTTTATAAGTTTGTCGATCCCCCCACCATTAAGTGAAATATATTTAAAAAGAAAATAATAGGCTACCCACCTAAAATGTACTGGCGATTTGAAATTACTTTCAGCAGTAATGATAATAAAATATTCATTTGGAACAGAAAGAACACCTGGACTCTAGGACAATTTTTGATCCAACAATCAAAACAGAATTTCTTGGGAACAACATGCAAAATGAAAATAGCCACAGCAAATGTAACATCTGTAAGAATTGTTTGTGTTTTTTTGTCTTTATTTTTATTTTTTTATTATGTTCATTTAGCCAGCATATAGTACATCATAAGTTTTTGTTGTAGTGTTCAACAATTCATTAGTTGCATATAATATCCAGTGCTCTAACATGTCCAAGTTAATATGTCCAAAAAGTGTTGATGGTTATTAATCTTACAGCTGGAGTTACAAGAAGCAAGATGATATAGAATGACCTCTTACAATGGGTAGAAATTTGAAAGAGTGAGAGATAACCTCTAGTTTAAACCACATCAACTTTGTAAGGAGCTGCCATGCTTTATAAATATTGAGGTCCAGTGCCTCTAATGCATTTTAAAAATGTTCAGCACCTCTGTTCTGTGTAAGGAGATAAGAAAGTAATGGAAAAATGAAGCATGATTGACATAAAGGAAGTAATTTGAATGCCATTAGATCAGCAAGGCTGAAGATTCTATTCGGTTGCTATTATATGGGCAAGACAGAAGGGTGAAAAGTGTCTGACGGGTGCATCTGGTCTGATAGGTCCTCAGTGTCTTTTTATTGATTCCAATTAAGAGAATTTATCTGCAGATTTCTCCTTACATCTGCAATTTATTTGAATATTTTCTCTGTTATGTTTATTATTTAGTATTTTTATCTTATTTTTTTAAATGTGGAGTGTAAGGCATTTATCCAATGTTTGTATCAACCTGTCATAATTTTAGTTCTATCCTATTTATGTTATATTTCTGACTGTTGTCAATGTCATCTTTTGACTTTCTTTCTTACTATTATTGTATGGAGGTTTTAGTACATGTTTTGTCCCTAGATACCACAGGAATATATGAATAACAAAACATTTATGTTTCACAGTAGCAAATATGGGCTTGATGTGGAAACTCACTAGTTTTGAATTCATACTTTTGCTACTTTTCTCCATAGCTGATATTTTATTTCTTCCTTTATGTGATTCTTCTTCAGGTGAAATGTTGTTTTTATACCTTCCTCCCACCAAAAAAAAAAAAAGAGTGTTAGCTTTGTTTTTAGACACAGTATTTTCAGGTTTATAAAGCATTTCCTTTGTTAAAGTTTTTGAATTTCAGAGAAATTAGTATATTCTAATTGACATAATAAGTTGAAAATTTACAAATACTAATTTTTAAGATGTTTCCTATAGAGCTGTATGTTTTGAGGCCTAAAAAACCTTTGGGTGATGATAGTTTTTTAAAGATCTAATTATGGACTGTAATGGCTTTGAACATTAGCACATTTTAAAAAATCTCAAATGACAACTATTTCATTCACCTCAGTAAACATCAGGCTTCATACCAGGTCCTAGAGTTGAGCCTTACAATGTAAGAATATAATATAAATATAATCTTCTTTAAGTACTCTCATAGGAGCACCTCCTTATCTTTGTCAAAGAGGAAACACTAGACAAATTCTTGGCAGAGCATTGCAATATAATTCTCACATTTTAGAACTAAGTCAGTTGTAGTTACTAGTGTTTTTCCTTTGAGGGTAAGAATGCATCCTAGAAGTGAACTGATGAAATAATGAATCAAAATAGTGTTTACTCAGTTAATTGCAAATTTCACGTTATTTTTAAGGTAGATGAATCTGAGATAAAGAGAACATCCAATGGTTTTGTTGTGTCTTGTTCGTAAAGGAAAGTTAGATTTCCATTTAATCATTAATGTTATTGATCACTAGGACCCTATCTGGAGATACTTTACCCATTTGGGACATAGCTGAGCTCCTCTTTACAGAGGAGACATGCATTTCATGCAGATTCCAGATGTCACCTTCATCTTTCCAGACATTTGGTGTTTCTATCCATGTCTATGACATTTTCTTAAGTTTCCATCCGTTAACCAAATATCTAAGTGAGACAAACCTTATAAATATGTATATGTTTATCAAAGAATATACCAATTTCCCTATTTATATATTAAGAATTTACTTATTTTTGAAAATTTTAATATTTACAAAAAATGTTATTTAACATTAAGTTTGGTCTCTGGTTAAGTCCATTCATAAAAGCACACCCAAATGTGAATAAACATTGTCATTTTTAACAATACTGATTCAGAGAGAACCCAGGCATTCAGGGGTTAATTGCTTGAATTTCTACTCATAAGCATATAATAGCTTCTCTGTATTGGTGATTAGAGAAGAAAAGAAAACTTTGCTGATGTGTCTGTGAGTGAGTTCAGCTCCAATGATACACCTTCACCTCTGATGTGAAGTCCATGTATCAGTTAGTTACCACTGCAGGAATTCGATGCTGTCACTGAATTCATCTACCAAGGTTAACACCACATACTCCGAAAGAGAACTAAGACAATCAGAAAAAATCCATCATTTAAAAATTTTGCTTGGTTTAGAAAAATTCTTGTACGAAAACATCATATTTGTAAATTCACTTGTATATATATATCCATCACTGCAACTAGTTATTTCTCCATTCATTCACTTTTTTTTAGGAAGCACTTACTTAGTACCTACTGAATACACAGAACACATCAGAATGGCGAATTCTATGAACACAATCGGAGAGGTCCTTACACTCTCAAAAAGGAGATGTACTACCCCAAATTAAATTTTCTAAATGCCCTGAGAATCATAGAAACCATGATAGGAGTCAAAGAAGAGAAAAATCTAGGAGATACTCACAGGAGATTCTTACTATTTAAGTACCTAAATAAGTTGGAATGGCTTTTGATAACTGAAAGCAATAAGATTATGAACAAGAATCTATTATGAGACAAGAATTTGCAGCATTGAAAATTTTTGTATCGGAGCACTAGGGGAAATTTTGGCTTGCTGTGACCCAGCCAATGACCCCCCCAACCCTCAACATGTGCACACACACACACACACACAGAAAACAAAGACAAAAAACTTCCACTTATTCATTCCAATACAGACATGTACCTGCAGTAAGAAATGATGTAATTTTCACTTAGGGAGTTATTGCGATATTCTTTGTTTTAATCTATTCTATTTAATGGAATATTCCCAACAGTAAGGTTCTTTGGAATTCATCCTAAATATTGTTGATGGTTGTGTAAAAAATATTAATTTATTTGTTATATATTTATTTACCTATACCAGTCCATCAAAGCAAAGTTTAACCCAAAACTTATAAATCCAACATGTAAATGGTTAACAATCATCTCGTTAGGCAGAATGCATCTCCCTGAGAAGTAAATGATATATATGACGTTCCGTAACAAACATGGTTTTATAAATTTTCATTACTTTTATTTTAATGACCTTCCTGAAGACAATAAATATAATCTGACAAGTGATTTAATTAAGGAGGTAAAAGATCTTATAATCTAGGTCATATTTTTGAAAATTACTGAATAAAGTTAATTGCCTGGCAGTCTTTCACACCAGCTCTGCTGGCCATCTAGTGGCAAGCCTCATAAATACTCTCTCATAGAGACAAATGGGCTTCAGATCATGATAGAGTCTGAGTAGAGGATTCTAGAGACAGTCATTCCAAAGGGGAACAATAGAATAAGCAAATCCAAGTAGAAGAATCAACAGAGGCAGTGATGCACAGAATTGTGAAGCTATTTGTGGTCTGACAGTCACTGCCCCATGTAACTGGCTGCAGATTAAAAACTTTTGTGCTATTTTCCTTGGGCAAAAAACATCAGCCCTGGTACAAGAATCAGTAGAAAGTGAAGCAACTTCTCTTACACAGAGAAGTACAATGATTAGGAAACATTTCAAATTTCTCTCAGAATTTACTCTTGAAAATTGGGATATTTGTCTTGACTTTATAGATCATACCATTGTTCCTTAAGACCCTTTTTTGTATTTGCTTGCTTTCATGTTTACTTTAGACGTCTATGGTTATTTATATTTGAATTAACTTGAAATGGCAATCAATTTTGATGGAAATCTTCATTCTGAGAACAAATGTTCCATGAGTCCTTGAGCACAATTAGCATCCATACGACTTTCCAAACTTCTTAAACAATGTGTCCTTAAAACAATATAAATCTAAACAATTTTTTACCCAATAACATTTCTGACAACATTGTATAATTATTTTTGTTTAAAAATCATTTGGGGGGTATGGCTGGGTGGCTAAGTCAGTTAAGTTTCTGCCTTTGGCTCAGGTCATGATCCCAGGGCCCTGGGATCAAGCCCCACATCGGGCTCCTTGCTCTGTGGGGAGCCTGCTTCTCCCTCTCCTCCCCTCTTGTACTCTCTCACTGTCTCTCCTTCTCTCTCTCTCTCAAATAAATAAATAAAATCTTAAAAAAATAATTTGGGGGGCGCCTGGGTGGCTTAGTCGTTAACCGTCTGCCTTCAGCTCAGGTCATGATCCCAGGGTCCTGGGATTGAGTCCCACCTGGGCTCCCTGCTCAGCGGGGAGTCTGCTTCTCCCTCTCTCACTCCCCCTGCTTGTGTTCCCTCTCTGGCTGTCTCTCTCTCTCTGTCAAATAAAGAAATAAAATCTTTTTTTTTTTTTAAGAGATCATATGATACTTGTCTTTCTCTGATTGACTTATTTTGCTTAGCATAATACCCTCTATTTCCATCCACGTCATTGCAAATGGCAAGATTTCATTTTTGATGGCTGCATAATATTCCATTGTATATTTTATATATATACACCCCACATCTTCTTTATCCATTCATTTGTTGATGGACATCTAGGCTCTTTTCATAGTTTGGCTATTGTGGAAATTGCTGCTATAAACATTGGGGTGCACATGCCCTTTCGGATCACTACATTTGTATCTTTGGGGTAAATACCTAGTAGTGCATTTGCTGGGTCATAGGGTAGCTCTATTTCAACTTTTTGAGGAACCTCCATACTGTTTTCCAGAGTGGCTGCACCAGCTTGCATATACTGAGCTGAATATAACGTTTGAGATCATCTACATTAGGTTTCTTTTACAAATTGAAGAGACTGAGCAATTGTAAGGCAAAATAACTTAGAAAACTACACAATTATTCAGGCTAGAATCACCCTGCTTTTCTGTGGTCATAACAACACATGTGTGTAGTCAGGCAAATAGGACCAAAAAATGTAGGGATTGTGTTAATCTCTGTTAAAAGGAGTCTTTATCTTTACACAAGGGTTTATGCTGGTTTGGCTAAATTCTATCCAGAATAAATCAGCTGTATCTGGTAGCAGTTCAATTTACCTTTGCTCAGATACAGAGATAAAAAGTAGAGTTTTTGTGGATGCATAGTCCCCGATCTTGGTTATGGGACTAGATATTTTCTTATGATAATAAATTATTTCCCTTAACATTTAAATAACCAAGAGCCCACCCATGGAGAGTTAATTTATTTGAGGTCACTTAATTATGCTTTTTCTAGCATTTAATTTTCAAAGAAATCCCTGCTTCTTGAATCTCCAAAGGGCTCCCAGTACCATTAGGTTCTTAAATGGTTTTGTCTTGTGTAATGCCATATTGTTTGGATGGCCCTTCGAGGCTAAACATTTAATTAAAGTCCCTTGAGAGGACAATTTTTATGATTTGTTATTGGATATCTGCCAAAGCTCATTTCACTGTCTTTGCCATCTACTTAGACTAATTCTTAGCATATTTTTGATACTCTCCATATGCCTTGTTTTAAATACTTCCCAAGGGCCAAGCATTTCATACCATCTCCAAAACCTAAAAATATTCAATTTCAGTGCATTTGAAGGTTAATGTGTAATTTCTTCTTGTAATCTGATTACAATTTTTTTTCAAATTAGTAATTTTTCATTATGGTTTCTTAGAAGAACAAGAACTCTCCATCATGCTGATGAATTGTTGATTTATTTAACTTACATAATGTCCCAGTAATGATAATAGCTATCCTTATTGAATGCCAGTTTTAAAACATTCTCTGCAGTAAGCACATGGCACAAATTATTTTGCTTAAAGATCACTACAAATTTAGGGAGTTTTCATTATTCTCAAGAAAATAAGACAGGCTGCTAAGTATTTCGCTCAAGTTTCTGACACGTACAAGAGGAGATCTTAGGGGGTCCCTAGGTGGCTCAGTTGGTTAAGCACACCCGACTCTTGATCTCAGCTCAGGTCTTGATCTCAGGGTGGTTAGTTCAAGCCCCGTGTTGGGCTCCACTCTGGAGGAGGAGCTTACTTTAAAAAAAAAGAAAAAGAGGAAATCCTGGTTTCTGTCCAGACTTTTCTAAGCCTCTGAAACCATGTCACAATACAAACTTCGCTTTGAAAGAGCATTCCTGTGCTCTTCAGTGACATCCATTTATTGTCAGGTTGGTTTCTATGGAATATAAAATTCTAAAACATGCGTAGTTTACAAGAAAGCTTTAGGTTACAGTTTTTGTGTTTTTTTACAAGTTTGTGTTTTGTGCATTTTTAGTGTCCCTTAGATTTAATATTTGTGATTTTATTTTAATATCTATTTCAGCAGAAACTACCTGGTGATAACAGGTGTATTAGGTTTGTTTCCGACCAATGCATGGTCTATGAAATATTTTTCCCTTGCTTGTTTATTTTTTTAAATCATATAATGTAAATGGTGTTCAGATAGTGACATGATGATGCAAAATCCAAAGATTATAGCTTTTATTTTCTATTAGAGGGTTATTTTTTTCTTACAGATCCTATCTTTCTTTGTCTGAGACTGTAACTATTAGAAAATATAAAATCATACTTGTTTTCTCTCATTATAAAATTTATCTAGATTTTTCTCAAAGAACACTACATCTCCTTGCATTTGAAATAAATTTTCTTTTGCAGTAAAATATATATATTATATTACAATAATATTAAAAATAATATATATCCTGAGGCAAGAAAGAGTAAAAAGAATATTTTACAAACAAACCTTAAAGTCACTAATCTTAAACTCAGTATTACATAATTAGAGTGGGGTTTTTTTTCTTCTTTTCTACAGTAATTGCATCACCTATAATATTCAAAGCACACAAATTGAAACTGAAAGTTTTTGCTGATTTTCTTTGAATTGATTGCTGGTTTGCCTGAGCTGACCTTTGCTTTAAATCAGAATTGATTGACCAATTGAGTCAACATGGTTAAGTTGGTTGTGCATATACACAGAGAGTTTGTTTATTGAATTTAGGATATTCTGAGTAACATAATTTCCCTCTGTTTCTCTTCTGCTCCAGGAAACACTTTGTTTTATGATTGCATTTAATAATGTGTCAGAAAGCAAATGGAAATAGATCCATACACAAGGGAGAGTAACAGTGGATTGTGCAACTGTTTAACATCCAAGGAAACAATCCTTACAGATTGTTTGAGATTCTCATACAGTTTGTGTGTTACTCTTATTTGCTATATTAAAGATGGTATCTGAAATTTGGCTTTTGTAAAGTTATCAGAAAACCAAAAGCCATTGGCAGTATGATAACCATCTATTATAACTGTATAATTTCCAACATTTAAAAAAAAAAATTGGAGTGCATCCTAGAACAATAGGATAAATCCGAATGCACTAAGGATACTGCATTTTATCTCTGTTTCCAAGTCAAATTTTATTATTGTAACAGGGTAGCATTGTGTGGGAAAGAAATTAAATAATATATAAAAGAACCAATATAGATTCTAAGATCTTGGTACAGGGTGTTTCTAAAAATAATAGTTTCTTTGTTCATTTAAAATATCTAGTATCATTTATCTTGTTTCTTATCACTTGACATTAGAAACAGGACTGAAAGTCAGAAATTAATAATCACAAGGATATGAGAGCCAACCTTCTGAGTTGTAAAGGTAGCCCGCCAAATCAACTGATTTCATAAATTTAGTCCTCATGTTATGAACTGTACTGCCAATGAAAATCAATAAAAACAATTTCTTTCTACATTCATGATCGTCTCCTCATACTCTTTCTTCATATTCTTTTCAGGACCATTTTGTCAAAATGCCACAGGGCCATACAAAATGTAATTTTGTGTTTCTGTGTGTATGTCCCATGAAACCTGATTGTGTGTGTGTGTGTGTGTGTGTGCACGCGCGCTTTTGATTGGTATGAAGTGCATGGGAGGATTTAAGCAAATTTTTTTTAAAATAATGTTTTCGTAGTTTTAAAACATTGAAGGAAGCATCAAGTTTTGCTATTGTTATTTTCCATAAAATTTGAGGCTGCATAGTGTAGTGTAGTAATTGGTATATTCATATAGAGAGTATATTTGTGTGTATAATTGTGTATATTTGTTGAGTTAATCCTTAATGGATGTCTAAAATGACACTGAGAGAATAAAGATTAAAATCCAGTTTTAGATGTAGTGTGATGTACTGTATGTTCACTAATTGAGCATAATTAATAAAAAAATAAAGTTCAGTCATGCAGGGTGAAAAAAAAATCCAGTTTTAAAAAGAAAAACCTAGTTAAGCCTACAAATCTTAAACCTAACTGAAAATTCAGACACCTCCAAAGAAGATCTTGTTCATTCATTAGTTCTCTCACTTATGAACATATTCACTTATTCAAAGCATTTATCACAGCTGTAGACCACGTAGATTACTGAAATGGGAGGAAAAAAATATATGTATATCTTTTCTTTCAAAAAGCTTATTTAGATACTTAGAAGATAGCATAATACAAGCAAGTACACAATATTTCTTGTTTTCTAATACCAACCAATAACTCCACTCAATTTATGTGGTTCTCCTACATTTAACCCCTAAGGATTGATTCCTCCAAATAATTCAGAAAGATTTTGCAGGAATTGAGTATGCTACTATTCATATTCAGTGTTTAATCTAGAGCTTAACACATCATCGGGACTCAATAAATAATAGTTGTTATTAGCATTATTATTATTATTCCAAAACTATTCAAATGAGATAGGTATTATTTTTTCCCATTTCACAGTTCAGCAAACTGATTCCCAGGTTAAGTAACTGCTAAAATAGACAACACAAATTAAGGGCGGTGCTTATATTCAAAGTGATGGATAATTGATTTTAAAGAATGATGTTATCTCCTTCATGACAAGGGGCTAGATATTCAAAGTAATATGTTTATTATTTAAATTGATTGCCCTACTCTATAGAGTATAATGGTATGTACTATTTAATGAGCATGTATGTGTTAGACATCAGACTAAGCAGTTCCCATATGTTATATCTTTTATATATCATAACAACTCAGGGAGTGTAGTAGTTTTTTTTTTTTTTTTTTTTTTTTTAATGAATGTCTACATTTTATAGATGAAGAAACTGAGACTAAGCCTTAGAAATTTGCCCCAAACCAAATAGCTTGTAGTAACTGGGGAAGAGATTCAACCAACTTCCAACTGAAAAGTACATATCACTTTCAAGCTTGATGTTCTACTGAGACAAAATCTATAAAAATGTATTGAAAGATCAAAATAATTTAAGGTGTCTTTGTTTTTGTTTTTAACGTGAGTACTACCGTATATCAAACAGCAGGTAAAAAGTCCCAACAGTATGTTTTGGGCCATGTAATAAGTATTAGTACTGTTTTCAAAATGAAAACTTAAGATTGTTAGGTACCAAGACATATAAGTTATCAGTAGAAGAAAATCAGATTAAATTGTGTTTCTGTTGCCTTGTACACGCTGAAGACAAGCCTTTCTATGACTAGTTGTTACTTCTTATTTTATGAAAACAGAATTATGTTTTTTTTGTTTTTTTTTATAAAGATTTTATTTATTTATTTGAGAGAGAGAGAATGAGAGACAGCATGAGAGGGAGGAGGGTCAGAGGGAGAAGCAGACTCCCCGCCGAGCAGGGAGCCCGATGCGGGACTCGATCCCGGGACTCCAGGATCATGACCTGAGCCGAAGGCAGTCGCTTAACCAACTGAGCCACCCACGCACCCGAATTATATGTTTAATATAGACAATTTGGAAACAACATGTGTTTAAAAGTCACCTTTCCTCCAATCATACAGAGATACCAACTTGTAAAATATTGACATGCATCCATGTAGTTTCATGATGTTCTGGTGGGAGTGGGGATGTATGTCTTGATATATACATACACACACACAAACTTTAGCTATCATAAAGTACCACAAACTGGAGTGGCTTAAAACAACAGAAATTTATTTTTTCACTGTTCTAGAGGATAGGAGTCCCAAACTAAGGTGCTTACAGAGCCCCAATCCTTCCAAAATCTCTAAGTAGAATCCTTCCTTGCCTCTTGCTAGCTTCTGCTGAAAGCAGCAATCCTTGACCCTCCTTGGCTTACAGCTGCTGCATTTGATACCATATGGCGTTTCTCCTGTGTGCCTGTCTTTGCATTGTTCTCCCCTTCCTTCCTTCCTTCCTTCCTTCCTTCCTTCCTTCCTTTCTTTCTTTCTTTCTTTCAGAGAGGGAGAGAGTCAGGAGGACAGAGGGAGAGGGAGAGAGAATCTTAAGCAGGCTCCACGTCCAGTGCAGAGCTAAACCTGGGGCTTGATCTCACAACCCCGAGATCGTGATCTGAGCTGAAATCAAGAGCTGATGCTTAACTGACTGACCCATCCAGGAGTCCCTATCTTCCCTTTTCTTATAAGGACACCAGTCATATTGAATTAAGGGCCCACCCTACTCCAGTAGGACCACCTGTTAAGGACATCCAGAAGGACCTAATTTCCAAATAAATTCACATTCTGCAAAAGGAAGCGTGGTTGGGACTTCCACATATCTTTTTGGGGGATACAATTAAATCCATAAAAAAAAACCTAAACTGATACACAGACATGTACAACAATGATACTAAAACGATTAGAATCTCAGTTTACATATTATTTTATAGCTTTTTTTCACCTAGCATATTGTGAATGACTCACACTGACATTAATTAAGATAATTACCTTTTGATTATGGTTCTCAAGTTGACTTACTTTGATTTTGAATATGGTCATTAAAGATTTTTAATTTAGAATTTCATTTGTCAAATCGTGTGGTAATGTATTTTATCACCCCAGGGTGCTTTTGTGAGGAAGTAGGACACCTCTTTGAGGGATGTTGTGTAAACCTGGTGTGTTATTATTTTTCTCTGGCAATGAAAGAACACTAGACATTTGACTTCGTCTTATCCTTTCCCTGCATATTGGCAATAAATATAAGATCCATGTGGCAGTTCAGTCTAGTGTACTTGGCTCTGAGTCATTGTAACAACCAGGAGAGCAATTCCTGGTGAGGTGGAATGAGCAGCACTTTAATAGCAGTGCTTAGTGGTAAGGCTGTCTGAGAGGCAGAAAAGAGATTTTAAATTAAATGGACTTTACAGAAAATTGTCTTCACTTTGTAGTTTGGAGTCAGGGTTGCAATTTTCAACTTTCTTTTCCTTCACTTACCTGTTGCTAAGAGATCACATTCAGGGTAAAATTAATGCTTCTCCAATTACAAAGCATGTCGTGGGCAGTGGGAGAGGCAATGTGACATGCAGGATGTTGGTTAGGACTTTAGGAAATGCGTGGCATTGGAAGCAAAACCACGCAGACAATAGGGATGTAACAAATGATTATTAAATGAATCAGCGGATACAGAGGAGTAAGTCACTGACGGTCTGTCATTGTAACCGCATGAAATTTGCCTTATCTTCTTTGTTTCTGTTTCTTAGCTTTTGAACTCTTAAGAAACTTGACAAGTGTTCTATCAAGGTAGAACTAACAGTTATCACTACCCCCTAGGGTTCATCATAATATTAACAGAAACCTTCTATGACTCTGGAATCTATTGAAACCGGGAATACAAAAATTACTTTATGTCATGACTTCTGATTGTGCGATGCAATTTCAGGGTTAAAAATGGAGTTCCACTGATCGTAGAGGTGAAACTGGGAGATTCATAATATACGGTAATTAAATCTTAGACTTGGTTAGCAGTGCCACGGTTTTCTTTAAGCGTTCTCGAAAGCTCTATCTCCTATGTGAGTGTTCCTTCTATCCTCAGAAAAATCATGCTAACCAGTGACCGCTCTCTAGTTCCCGGTCAGCCGTATCATTCACTCAGTGAATATTCACATCTAATTCAAGTAATTCACCACTTGAGGGGCTGTGATATTACAGTGCTATGTGACATAGGGCTATTTTTCCTCAAGATTCACTATCTAATGTAGGAGATAATACCTGCAAATAATTAGAAGGAAATGCTCCATTTCTTCCATGTTAAAGGAAGGGCTTAGAGTAGTCTGGCTTAAATATTTTTAATACAATGAGTCCTATAATGTAATATTAATGGTATGTTCCACAAGGATAAATGCCATAGTAAACTACCACCCCCCAAAAAAGACTTAGTCTGATTTTTCTGCTCAAACACTAAAAAGCATTCAGAAAATTCATATTCCTTTAATTTTTCTCTTCATATTTAATATAGGAGTATATTTCCACTGAGAATTCAAGTGGAAAATTAGCTCGGGTATCATTATTAGCCATTCTCACTCACCAAAGTCACACTCTCAGAACGTAACAGTCTCTCAAAAACCTTCTAATGGGCTCTATTAACCTGTTCTGTGTGCTCCCCCTTTGGAATTTCACCCTGGAATTGCTCTTTCAAGGTGCTTTGACATGAAATTTGATTTTAAATGGGGTTTAATATGTTCTGGTCAGGCCACTGACACAATACTTACCAACCCAAATATGCTTCCCCATATGGAGGGTACCTTCTGTGATATTAAATATTTTTTTTACGAAGGTTCAATTGCTCCATTTCCTTTAACAAAAATAAGAGTAGCAAAAACACAGTGTTGTATGAACAACTTTAGGCATGTATCTCTCCCAATAAATGCATTCATTTCATTCACAATTTCCTAAAGAAAAATGGCTAGAGACAATACAAGAGAAATAAAATAGTAATTATTCAATCCCCAGGGACAGTGGCTATGCACAAGAACTAGTTGCTGCTCATGATGGAGTAGAAGGATTGATATGAGGATCAGAAGCCTGGGGATTTTCCCTCTCCTCATCACACTCACTAGTGTCAGTCAGCCCATCTCTAAACAAAGGAGACTCATGCTTTGCAAATCCTCTGAGCATGGATTCAGCAGTGAAGCATGTTCAAAATGCTATGAACACCATAGATCACCCCAGTCCAGAGGAATCTGAATTTAGGACCAGTGCCCAAGAATCTGTGGTTTTTACTTACTCTCCAGTGACTTAGATGCACAACAAGGTTTGGGAATGACTTTTCCAGTGATTTCTAAGATCTGTATCAGTTCAACAGACAGGACTCCCGAGGTGTAATTCAGAGAAATGTCATCAGTGGGACACAATGTGAGTAATTGGAATGAGAAGAAACAGGATTTGAGTCTGGGCTCTACTGTATACCTGCCTTTCGAGGCAAGACTTTAGATTGTTGAGACTCAATTTCTTTCTCAAGAAAGAAGAAGAAGAAGAAAGAACAAACAGTGTTGGTTTGTGTCACCATAGGCTTGTCACTGATGTTAGAGTCCTTTGCATAGTGTCAGTAAATATTAACTGGAGGGACATGGGGAGTGAGAGAGAAATAGTGACCAGACCACTAATGAAGCATTATCAGGGGACCAGAAAGAAATAGAAGCATATGAAATAAGTGTGGGATAAAATAATGTTTGCTAAGCTTTCATTATATCACCAGGTTAATTCATTCTTTGATGGGCTTACAATGCCTTTTAAAAAATTTTTCAATAGAACAAACAAGCTTCTTCCTTTTGCGATCTGTGGGGAATCTTGATAAGTTCATTCTAAGATATAATAGAAGATTGTCCACAGCAAGAGATATTAAATTGCTGGAAATAAATAATACATACAAGGAAATAATGAGAACAGCAAAAATACTCTTCCATTCTGAAAGAAAGAATATTTTAAGCTTCATAATCTCTCTTATACCAAAAGAAGCTTTTCAGGATTTGTTGTCTATTCTTTAATGATCTAATTGTTCATGGCAGTTTTAATAATAGTCTCTTCTCTCTATGAATGTACGGTTTGATAAAGGCAGCATATACTTACTTACAGAGAGACTGAACATGGAGACAGGACATTCCAAACGTATTGCTAGTTTTGCCTTATGGGTAAATGGGACTTAAATTTTTTTCTTCTATTTTTGAAACTACAAGTCGCATAATTTTGGTCTTCTTTCTTTCCTTTGATTCTATTAAATGGAGAGAAAACAGAAAAATATTAAGTGACATTCACCTAACACATTGTTGGTGTATAAAAATTTCCACATGGCAACATGATTTAGAAGCTGAAGGCAGACAGAAGGTGTAGGAACTGTATTTGGCTTGTAGGGTCCAATATATACACCCTTGTACAAAGCACATTTCAGCACAAAGAATTCAATAATCTGACACTTCTCTTGTGAAGTGAATTATTTTGCTGTAGAGAAAATTGCTATGGCCAAATTTTTCAGTAGGATCCAATTCTCTGTAATAGCCCAGCAAGGTCATTCCTCAAACGAATCTGTGACCTACCTGCATGTCCCCTCATAACTACTGCGGACTTCCAGGGAGGCAGGAGGTCTCCCTAACCTGTCTGTTGGGATCCTTAAGTTTAGTTGGAGTTACAAGAAAGGAGGCTGTGGCCATTGAACTTGACCTGACATAGTTCTTTGTCATTGTTTCCTTAACTTTTGAATATTTGTCCCAGGGCTCGAGTATAAATAGGAGGAACAGTGCCTAGAGCAGCCTCCATGACTCATAGAAGACATAATTACACTGGCCATGCTGCTATTTCCAGAGGAGACATAAGGCCTATAATTCAGAGAATAACATTTGTTTTAAAATATGGTTCCGGATACTTCCTTGACTTAGTCCTAGAAATGTTGGGGCAACAGAAAAGATGACCTCTTTGTTAAGTACATGTAACTTCTTAGTATGTGTGTATTTACCAATTGAAATTGTTGTTATGGGGCGCCCGGGTGGCTCAGTTGGTTAAGCGACTGCCTTCGGCTCAGGTCATGATCCTGGAGTCCCGGGATCGAGTCCTGCATCGGGCTCCCTGCTCGGCGGGGAGTCTGCTTCTCCCTCTGACCCTCCTCCCTCTCATGCTCTCTGTATCTCATTCTCTCTGTCTCAAATAAATAAATAAAATCTTTAAAAAAAAAAAAAGAAATTGTTGTTATGTCTGTACTAAATGCTGAACTGATAGACAATAGAAATGCCTCGAAAATACTCTACTGTTTCCTCAGGGATAAAAGGGAGCTTTTATAAAAGGAGTTTACTTTATCCATAAGACAGCCCTCTGCCAATTGTTGCAGAAGAGGCCCTTCTGATTCAAACACTGAACAATGGAGGACTTGCTTCCTTTTGTTCAACCTGGGCTTCAAAACTTCTCCCAATTCATTAACTTTGCTGAAATAAGCAAGTCTCCATGGTACCTCCTGCCTCAAGTTCCTTTTTGAAAACACCTTTCCTTCACATGGAATTTAGGGCATTCTCAGCTATAATTTGAAGGATTTTTTTGAACAAAAAAAATTAGCAGAGAAATCTCAGAAGAAATCTGCATCGCCTTGCATATATCATTAAATATGCTTAAGGAAAGCAAAGATAATCTTGCAATTCCTTTCCTTAAAAATGATACTTTAAAGATTTGAATTATTTTAAAATAACTTTTCATTTTTGCATAGTTTGTTGAGCAAATTATAATAAAATTTAGATGTAATTATACTAAAGTTTCCTTAAAATTGAAAACTTTATATGAATAAAGGCAAGGATATTTTTCTTATTGGGCCATCTGTCAAACAGGCATAATTTTTTCTAATAATTTTTTAAGATTTATTTACTTGAGAGAGAGAGAGCAAGAGGAGGGGAGAAGGGAGAGGGAGAGAAGCAGACACCCTGCTAAGCACGGAGCCTGAGATCATGACCTGAGCTGAAATCAAGAAGAGTCAGACACTTAACCGACTCAGCCACCCAGGCGCCCCTCTAATATTTTTGTCAAGGTTCTATTTATGCTAACTCTTTATATCCATCAATGAGATAGCATTAGCTATTTGGGTGGGGGAGTATTTGCTTTCCTGTTCTTTCTTCTTTCCTTCTTTCTTTCTTTCTTTCCTTCCTTCCTTCCTTCCTTCCTTCCTTCCTTCCTTCCTTCCTTCCTTCCTTCCTTCCTTCCTTCTTTCTTTTCTTTCTTTCTTTCTTTCTTTCTTTCTTTCTTTCTTTCTTTCTTTCTTTCTTTCTTTCTTTCTTTCTTTCTTTCTTTCTTTTTTT
>NW_023270323.1:56180274-56206470 GCF_011800145.1 Mirounga leonina | reverse complement strand
TTTCTTTCTTTCTTTCTTTCTTTCTTTCTTTCTTTCTTTCTTTCTTTTTTGACATATAAATGACATTATATTAGTTTCAGGTGTACAACATAGTGATTAGGTATTTGTATATATTGCAAAATGATGACCACAATAAGGCTAATTAACATCCATCACCACACATAGTTACAAAATTTTTTCCTTGTGATAAGAACTTTTAAGATCTACTTTCTTAGCATCTTGCAAATATGCGATACAGTGTTATTAACTATAGTTACCATGCTGTATATTATATCCCCATAACTTAGTTAATTTATAACGAGAAGTTTGTAACTTTTGACCCCCCTCAAGCAGTTTGTGTATTTTCTAAGACTATCAATTAATCTCAATTTTTCTCAGTTTTACTTTATTTTCAGTTGGCAGTTCTCTCAACAAATTCAGCTCCTAGCTGAATTTCTGAGGTTTGGCCATCGGAAACTGAAACATTATGCAATAGTCTTTCCCACCCCCAGTACTATGACTATATCATTGGAATACTTAAGGTAACTGATCTGGTTTTCAGTCTGAAACTGAACTGATCTAGTCAGACTTTAATTTAAAAAGGTAAAGGTAGCCTAAGCTTAAAGTGAATTTTCCTTTCCATTGAAGACAGAAATGATACAAAGTGACTTCTAGGAAAAGTGTGAAATATGCATGCATGTCTGAGAATGAATGCTTTTTATGTACTGCCAGGTTCCCCCCTGGGTATTCTCAAGAGTTCACTTGACCTGTAGTATGATTTATCGATTGGCCAACACACAAAACCATTTAACAGTATAACTTTTGACTTATTTCATTTAAACAGAATGGCCATAATTATTTAGGCAGACATCTGATAATGAATAATTTTCAAACTGGTTGGGTAATGTTTTTAGCATCATTGATCCAGCAAGATCCAATAATAAGACTGACTTTTTGTTTAATAGAATTCGCTCTACAATGTTCCACTCCATTAGTGAATAGGGAGTTGCTCGAGTTACGTGGATATGTCTCAAGGACATTGGCCAATAAAACACAGGCATCTGTGTGTAGATGTTGAATGTTTATATGTAGGCATTTGCTTGAGCAAACCCTTTTGTATTAACAAAATGACCACTGTATTAAACGTAGGCTACACAGATTTTTAAAATCATTGTACCCTATAGAAAATATTTCTCTAACAGTACCAAATCATGTCATCTTTAAGTTTCTTCTGACCTTTGCATTTTAAAACTGAGTACATTAGATTCATTGAGATGCACACATCTATCTACGTATTTGTTAATGCACTGTTGCAAGGTAGGAACATTCAGAATCCTATCAGAAAGAATTTCTATAGAGCTCTCCCAAAGAAGACATTATGTAGTGTTTTGCTGAGTTTGTGTAAAATACTACAGCTGTCTCTAGGATGCCTTTCCCTTGTGGAAAAGAAGCTTAATTCTGCCAAGGCAAGAGTGCAGGGCCCCTTCTTGCCCTTATTTGCTTTTAGAGACTCACATTGTCAGGTTGATAAATGGGCTTTGACAGAAGCAAAGGTAATTCAAAGCTCATTCACAGGTAGAATAGTCTTTAAAAGATTCTTTTTTATTTATTTATTTATTTTATTTTTTTTTTTAAGATTTTATTTACTTATTTGACAGAGAGATAGAGAGCACAAGTAGGCAGAGAGAGAGGGAGAAGCAGACTCTCCACTGAGCAGGGAGCCTGACGCGGGGCTCGATCCCAGGACCCCGGGATCATGACCTGAGCCGAAGGCAGCCGCTTAACTGACTGAGCCACCCAGGCGCCCCTAAAAGATTCTTTTTTAAATGTCTCTGGTGGAGGAAAAATATATAGAGAAAATGCATAGTATTAATTCACTGTGAGGCCATTATTCTCCCCAAAGCTGGAAATTCATCATCTATCTGAAGCTGTATTTTACATTCTACTGTGCTTACTGTGAGTGTTTATTTACAAACAAGATTCTTTGTATACATATGAAAGGAAATCAGTTATTCACCAGGAAAAAAAAAAAAAACTGGTAGAAAATGTTGTATATTTTTGTGGGAGGTAACCTTTTATAAAAGTAGTGCTAAACACATCTTTCACTAGCGCACCCTATCAGAATGACACTTTGGAATACCAGAAAAGAGTTGAAGTTTTAGCAAATGTAGGTAAATTTCAGTTCTATTCTTTCGGCTTTTGATGTTTGACAAATCAATTCATTAGTGCTAAAATAATGGGGTAAGTCTGCAGAGAGGGCTCAATTCATTGCATGTATCCCACCCACCTTGGCTCATCTGCAGAGGCTTCTCTGATTTTGTGAGAACATTATCCCATCATCCTCCCAGGCATAAATCCCTCACCTTTCACTTAGGATTGTAATATTAAGTGAGCTGTTCTTTTTTTCTCTTTGCCCTTTTAAAAATACACAATAATACAGAATTTCGAAAGATTTTTTTTCCTGCAGTGTTAAGGAGATTCTGTAATTAATAGTGGATAACAATAGTAGGGTATCTGCAGTCCTGTGTATTCTGAAAAGAGGGAGAACACTTTCTTTAGTTATTATTACTTTTAGATTAGCTCATATAAATAACTACTTTTCGTTCTAAACTAGTGTCAGAGCTGTGACTCACTTTTACTATCTTGGTTCTTCTAAGTTTAGAAATGTAACAAAGCTAGTTTTCTTTGGAAAACATTATTGGAACAATCTAAAACACACATACAGATGCACATTAGCACACCTCTAGATTAATAACAAAACTGGTATAAAATTCTAAGGAAAGCCTTTGGACAAATAAAATCCCAATTCAGTGAAGGCTTTTGCTGGCAGGAATAAGATGTGAAATCTATTTGGAAAAAATGCAAACTGGATAAAATTTATAACTACATCCATTATTCTTTGCTGAACTTTGCTGTTGCACTGCCCTAAAATATATGCTCCTGTTCATGCAAGAGAGTGGTATAAAGAAAATCACATATGATCTCATTTGAAAAGCTTATAATTGCATGCAAGCCTACATACTTGTGCACAAATAACTAGGGTTTAATGTAAACAGACACAAAAAATAAGAAAAAACAAAGGATGCATTGACAATGTGTGAAGGAATACACAGTAGGGAGGGATGGCTCGTGGTTTAGGAGCCAGGAAAGGCTTTGCGGAGGAGTAACCATTGCAGAAGGGTTTTGGAAGATGCATAAGACTTAATAGGTAGTGCCGTTAGTGGAAGGAGGGAACTTTAAGAAAAGGGAACACCATGAGTGAAAACCACAAAGGCTAGAAATCTGAAGCCATTTCAGGGAGTCATTTTATCTAAATCACATTACACAGATCACATTAGGGGAATGAATCAAATATAAAACGAGGACGATAGCTGGCAAGCATTCATCCGTTCATTCAATCATCTGTTCAGCTCATTGAGTTCCTGCAATGGGTTAGTCACTGGTATAGCACTAATGATAAGTTCAGAAAAAAAAAAAGTGAACATTTGTTTTGTTTCTTAAATCCCATGCATGAGTGAAATCATGATATTTGTCTTTCTCTGACTGACTTACTTTGCTTAACTAATACCCTCTAGCTCCATCCCCATTGTTGCAAATGGCAAGATTTCATTCTTTTTGATGGCTGAGCAATATTCCATTATATATATATATATAAAGTGTCATATATATATACAC
This sequence comes from Mirounga leonina, assembly GCF_011800145.1. Lineage (NCBI taxonomy): Eukaryota > Metazoa > Chordata > Mammalia > Carnivora > Phocidae > Mirounga > Mirounga leonina. Next base: position 56,202,816 of record NW_023270323.1, on the reverse strand, counting down.
CACATCTTCTTTATCCATTCATGAATCGATGGACACATGGGCTCTTCCCATAATTTGGCTATTATCGATACGTTGCTGTAAATATTGTGGTGTGTGTGCCCCTTCCAATCACTATGTTTGTATCCCTTGAATAACTATCTAGTAGTGCAATTACTGGGTTGTAGGGTAGCTCTATTTTTAACTCTTTGAGGCACCTCCATACTGTTTTCCAGAGTCGCTGTACCAGCTTGCATTCCCACCAACAGTGTAACCTCTTACACTGTTCCCCTTTCTCTGCATCTTCACCAACATCTGTCGTTTCCTGTGTTGTTGATTTTAGACATTCTGACAGGTGTGAAGTGATATCTCATTGTAGTTTTGATTTGCATTTCCCCGATGATGAGTGATGTGGAGCATCTTTTCATGTGTCTGTTGGCCATCTGTCTTCTTTGGAAAAATGTCTATTCATGTCTTCTGCCCATTTTTTTTTTCTGGATTATTTGTTTTTTGGATGTTGAGTTTTATACCTTTTTTATGTATTTTGGATACTAACCATTTATCAGATATGTCACTTGCAAATATCTTCTGTAAGTTGCGTTTTAGTTTTGTTGATTGTTTCCTTCACTGTACAAAAGCTTTATATTTTAATCATAGTGGGGGAAAGAGAGAGGTAAACCAAGAAATAGATCTGAACTATCGAGAACAAACTGATGGTTACCAGAGGGGAGGGGGCTGGGGGGATGGGTTAAATGGGTGATGGGGATTAAGGAGCACACATGATGAGTAACAGGTGTTGTATGTAAGTGTTGAGTCATTAAATTGTACACTTGAAACTAATATTAATCTGTATGTTAACTAAGTGGACTTTAATAGATTTTTTTTTTAAGATTTTTATTTATTTATTTGACAGAGAGAGAGAGAGAAAGACAGCGAGAGAAGGAACACAAGCAGGGGGAGTGGGAGAGGGAGAAGCAGGCTTCCCGCCGAGCAGGGAGCCCGATGCGGGGCTTGATCCCGGGACTCTGGAATCATGACCTGAGCCGAAGGCAGATGCTTAACAAGTGAGCCACCCAGGCGCCTCATAACTAACTGGAATTTAACTGACTGAGCCACCCAGGCACCCCTTAACTAACTGGAATTTAAATAAAAGCTTTAAGAAAAACAGAAAAAAAGGGAATAAAATGTAATGCCCCTGTCCAAGAGGGAAAAATTCTTTATTGTGGGGTATGGAAGTAAAAACAGTTAATTACAAGACAATGTCATAAATCCTTCAGTTGGAGTGTTCGCAGAGTGTAGCAGGAGTAAAATGCATGAATCAACTAAATCTACTTGAGAGAATTAGGAAAAATTTAACAGAGAAGCCAACATTTGAGCTGGATCCTGAAGGGTATGTAAATATTAGGGTGGATAGGGAGAGTATAAGATGAATTGACAAAGCAGATAGAGTAAATATTTGTAAATGAAAGCAAGTATAGAAGGGCATAATTGGTCCAGATGGAAGGCTTGAGTCCTGTGCTTAAGGGGCTGGACTTTATTCCATAGCCCTACAGTCTTTGCAAGTATTTGAGTAAATAAGTGCAAGATCTTAGTTGAATTTTATCACCATTAGTGGGCACTAATTTATAGTGTACAAAAACAAAACACGCTGTAACTGTGAACCCACTCACTGACATCTAGTACCTTCTACATTATACTGATATCTTGGATCAAGTTTATAATGTGTCAATCATTAAAAAGAACTGAAGTATTCATCTTATACACTGTTAGCCCAATTGCTTCATCACTATTTACTCAGTCTGAAATGAACCTCTTAATTTCAAGAACAGAGCAACTGAAGGGGTAATAGCTCATTAAAAATCATAAGCAACTCAATGGCCAAATGAAGGATTTTAGAACAAAGTTATAGCTATTTGTACGTAAGGCCTCTGAATATGATAATCTAAAAAGACATACATCTGCAATACATAGTAAAATAATAGTTTCTCTGACCTCTGTTCCACCTCATATCAAACTCAACACTTATTAATGATACATAGTGGTTATATGGAGGGACTGTCTTACTGTTCGCATATGTAATCTTATAGAACAAAATATAGTATTTATTTTAGGTGAATATATATAAATTGTAATCTTTTTCAACATACATATTAAATTCTTTCTACAAAATTTTCAAATCTATATCTTTGAGAAAGAAATCTAAATTCCTAGCCATGTTTTACAGATAGTCAAGTACCCCACATACTCCTGATTTCATCTTCTATTATTCTCTCCTGGGCTCTCTGTATTTCAGCCAACTTGCCTTTCTACCTATTCCTCTCGCACATCAAGCTCAGAAACCCAGGCTCTTTGCACTTGCTCTTCCTACTGCCCACATTCTTTTTTCCCAAGATGCACATGGCTGTTTTGTCTTTAAGATCCTAGCCCAAAGATCACCACCCTGACTATCTATTCTAAATTAGCTAGAGTCACCGACCCCAAAGCTTTAGCCATCCTCAACCACATCGCCCCTATTATCTGAAATCTTTCCCTTTATCTCTTTATTTATGCATTTATTCTACCCCCGGACATGTCCCCTCCCCAACACACACTAGATTGCAAAATATGAAAGAAGTAACTTGTCCATCAAGCTCATGACTGTTTTCTGAGGGCCTAAGACAGTAAGTGTTGAGTTGAATGAATGAAAATATGTCATTCTCGTATATTTAGATCACTATTTTCAAAGATGGTGTTAATGACAATGAGCACAAACTGTTTTTTGGTGTGGCTGAAAAGAACAATTTATGCCTCTTAGTCCTTTATACACTCTGCAAGTTTTTGGTTAAAAGTTTCATCTATTTGAGGGGCCTAGCTATGCCACTCTACATATGATATTTATTCCTACTGGTACATTGCTTATCATTTGTACCAGGAAAATTAATAGGAATTAGGAGGAAACATTAGTAGCCTTTCTTCTTCTCCTCCTGCTCTAGCATGTAATCAACTATGTCCTTCTTGTCTGCAGAGTACTTATTAAGGCTCTACCAAAAAAGACTTTGAAAGGGACCCTGCATAAAAGAAATTATATGACTGTTTGGACCTCACCCTTTCTTACAAACAGAAACAGACGTGGATAAAAGTGATGGCATCGTATTTGTTATGTGCATCCCTTGGTAACCATATGTTGCCATCGACAAGCTTTTTTTGTTCTTGTTGCCTTAGTTTGATTTACTCAGTTCTGTTCTATAATCATGCATAAGACCTTTGCATTTGCCTGGAAGTGCTCCTTTTGCCTGGTATGATACTAATTATAGCGATGATATAGTGCTGTTTATAGATTAGCAATGTGGCAGGATAGAAACAGCTAGAGACTTAGAGTAAATAAAAGGAGAAAGTAGCTGAGATCACACAGCTGGTTCTGCTACCTGGTCAGCTTGGACTTTGGGCAGGTATGTCTCTTAGACTCACGGAGTCTTCGTTTCTGCCTTGATGGCAGCTTCCCTCACCAATTAAAGGAAAACATGTGTAACCTAAATGAAGATTCTGATTCTTTATGTCTAGGTTATGTATACTTTTTTAAAGATTCATAGGCAGTTGAGCCATGCACAAGGGTTGTGAACCAGAGATCTGGATTATGGCTGGAGAACCTCAGGGCAGGTGGCCAACTGTTCCTCTTTAGGTAATAATAGCTCACAACAGTGAGCGAAAGTCAGTGTCTACCTATCTGGATTTGGGCCTATTGTGTCTCATGAGCAGTGGCATCTGTAACTACATTAAATCCAATGAGCAATATGACTTGTCAATGGCTTTTTACATACAAAGTTGTTTCCTTCCTTCCTTCCTTCCTTCCTTCCTTCCTTCCTTCCTTCCTTCCTTCCTTCCTTCCTTCTTTTCTTTCTTTAACTATTCTTTTAATCAACTTCAGCTTCACAGCTCCACTTTGTCATGATTTTTTTTTTTTTTCATTCACCTCCATATATCCCAGGAGCAAAGTTCAAATAGGTTTAAAATCAAAGGGTTGCAACATACTCCAGCAAGCCCTGGCAGAGTTGCATTGGTGTGAAATGAAGTGTGCATGTTCCAATGTGTGTTCTCACCTCATAGGAATGTATCTCTAAAATCTCCATAAGAAAAGAACAGAAAAAAAAAATCTCCATGAGGTTAAGTGGCATGCAAATAATATTTGTCATATATATTTTATTCTAGTAAGGCAGTTAGTTTGTTTGCCCCTGTGTAGGCTGAAATCTGAAAGCCATGGTGTTTTGAAAGCTCTTAGAATGGAGTGGAAAGAATGCATCTGTTATGACAGTATGTCTGAGGGAACACGTCTGACATACTCATCAGCAAGTTCAAGTTACCAACTCTTCAATATATATTAAATTATGTCAATTAATCCTACATCCAAGATACAAAATGTTAACCTTTTGTGGTAGCATCCTTTATCAAAAAGGGTTATTTTAATTCATATTTTATTTCATTGCCTTTTGTGGCCTATTAGTATAAAAAAGAAGCACTTCAGAAAATACACTGCTTTCATGCAGAAATGTTCTAAAGGAAAAATCTTAAAGACAGAAACTTATTTTTTTCCACTTTCCTAAAACATAAATAAGACATTAATTTGAAACAATGGTACTATTTAAAATATATTGTGGCACTGATGATTTCACACCTAAATTGGTTTTATATCTTTATCTTTATAAAGAATCTTACACTTTATGCAAACAAATACCGACTAAGATACATTTATTCTTATTTTCTGAAATTAGTCATATGCCAAAGGAAAAAGCCAAAATTGCACTTTATCAGCATTTCAACACAGTTAATGTTAGGGCTATTACTTTATGGCGATCCAAAACATTAAGGGTGATCTAGTATGCAACATTATTACACAGATTGCCTATTAATGGAATTCACCACATTAAGAGATTAAGGAGTAAAAAATAATGATCTTATCAAGACATGATGAAACAACTCTCATTTGTGTCAAACAATTTTAGCAAACTTGGAATAAAAAGGAATTTCCTTAATCCTTATGAAATGTTATATTTAGTGATGAAAGATTGGAAGAATTCTTCTAAAATTTGAAAGTGGGCAAAAATTCTGTTTACCACTGCTTCAGTAAATCTTATTAGAGATCTTTAGTGCCAAAAAGAAAAGAAAAAAATGTAATGATTAGAAATGATGTCTATTTATCTATATTTATACATATCAATCTGGTGACATATATACATATATATGTATATATATAAATCTAATGACAAGTATGCAAGACTTTTGCAAAAAAATGTTAAATTGTAAGTTTAGAATGAGTTGTAGAGACAACAGATATCAGATACTAAAGAGAGCAGTAGACAAATCAATGGCAAATTTTCAAAGGAAACATTCAAAATTATTTATTGCCTATCTATGAATATCCTTGCCATGACATGTTTATGAAAAAGGGTCGAAAGGGAATTGTGGTATGGTACAGACTTGTTACGAGCTAGCTCTGGTGAGACCTGATGACATATACGCTTCTTATCCACCCTCTAAAGTGGAAATGATAAGGGAAGCACATTCTATATGCCAAGTAGCCCCCAAAGAAAGCCTTTAATGATCCTATTTGGAGAATTTGATATATGACCCTGATATGTGGAAGGCACATGATCCACTGGCTGAGTCCTAGACAGAAATCTACAGAACAAGAGAGAAAAGCTGACCAGCTGCTTTGATGGAAGAATTAAAATGAGGTGGCTGATTTAGGATCAGCCTGCATCCCAGAGTTTATTAGGTTGAAGACATAAATGTTTCCCAAGAATTAGATGTGGACCATAAAGAGGAGAGAGCTGGTTTGTGCCTGTTTTTACTTCTGCTCAACGAGGATCCAAATGGTGGAATGTTATGGTAAGAGTGTGTACCACCCTGGAAAACTAGGGGCTAAGGCCAGATGTAGAAGTGGAAATGAAATGATGTGTCACTTATGTCATGGTAGTTGTAAGAAAGACAGGACCCAGCAAGAGAGCTTATGTGGAACTAGTGAAAGATCCTATAATAGATTCAGCTTTGAACATCTGCCATGCTCAAGCCAATTCTTCATGAAGAATTTTTTTTTTAATTGAAAACAATAAAAAGCTTGGATGTATTTTTCAGATAAATTAACAGTTCAATCCCCAAACTTAATTGGGATTAAAAGGTCCAAGAGTTGGCAAGATAAATTTTAAAAACAAATTTGGTGATAGGAGGAACTCACATATAAGACAGCAAAGTTAATAAATGTTGTGTGTATTTTGTGTGTATGTTGTGTAAATGTTGTGTGTATACTCTATGTGGTGGAGCTGACTGTTCCACCAACTGGCCATTCCTCAGTCTCTCTCCCTCTCCCTAAGCCTCCCTATTCCCTGAAACACAACAATATTGAAATTAGGCCAATTAATAATCTTACAATGCCTTGGGGCGCCTGGGTGGCTCAGTCTGTTAAGCATCTGACTTCTACTTAGGAGGCTAAGACTACTCTGATCCTGGGGTCCTGGGATTGAGTCCTATGTCATCGGGCACCCTGCTCAGGGGGAATCTGATTCTCCCTCTCCCTCTGCCCCTCTCCCCTGCTTGTGCTTTTGCTCACTCTCTCTGTCTCTCTCAAATGAATAAATAAAAAATTTTTAAAAATAATAATCTTAAAAAGTCTCTAAGTGTTTAAGTGAAAGGAGGAGTCACATGTCACTCGTTTTTAATCAAAAGCTAGAAATGTTTGATGGTGAACATTTTTTCATGTGTCTGTTAGCCATTTGTATGTCTTCATCATCATTAGCCATCAGGGAAATTCAAATCAAAACCACATTGAGATACCACCTTACACCAGTTAGAATGGCAAAAATGGACAGGGCAAGAAACAACAAATGTTGGAGAGGTTGTGGAGAAAGGGGCACCTTCTTACACTGTTGGTGGGAATGCAAGTTGGTACAGCCACTTTGGAAAACAGTGTGGAGGTGCCTCAAAAAATTAAATATAAAGCTACCCTATGACCCAGCAATTGCATTACTGGGTATTTACCCCAAAGACACAGATGTAGTGAAAAGAAGGGCCATATGTACCCCAACGTTCATGGCAGCAATGTCTGCAATAGCCAAACTGTGGAAAGAGCCAAGATGCCCTTCAACAGATGAATGGATAAAGATGTGGTCCATATATACAATGGAATATTACTCATCCATCAGAAAGGATGAATACCCAACTTTTACATCAACATGGATGGAACTGGAGGAGATTATGCTAAGTGAAATAAGTCAAGCAGAGAAAGTCAATTATCATATGGTCTCACTTATTTGTGGAACATAAGGAATAGTATGGAGGACATTAGGAGAAGGAAGGGAAAAATGAAGGGGAGGAAATAGGAGGGAGAGATGAACCATGAAAGACTATGGACTCTGAGAAACAAACTGAGGGTTTTAGAGGGGAGGGGGCTGGGGGATGGGTTAGCCCAGTGATGGGTATTAAGGAGGGCACGTACTGCATGAAGCACTGGGTGTTATACGAAAACAATGAATCGTGGATCACCACATCAAAAACTAACGATGTATTGTATGGTGACTAACATAACATAATAAAATTAAATTAAATTTTAAAAAGCTAGAAATGTTTGAGCTTAGAGAACAATGCCGGTCAGAAGCCAAGATAGGCTAAAAGTTAGGCCCCTGTGTCAAACAGTTCATCAAATGGTGAATGCAAAGGAAAAGTTCTTGAAGGAAATTAAAAGTGTTATTATAGTGAACACACAATGATACCAAAGCAAAACAGACTTATTGCTGATACAGAGAAAGTTTTAGAGGTCTGGATAGATCAAACCAGTCACAACATTCTCTGAAGCTAAAACCTATTCCAGAGCAAAGCCCTTACCCTCTTCAATTCTGTGAAGGCTGAGAGAGGTGAGGAAGCTGCTGAAGAAAAGTTGGAAGCTAGCAGAGGTTGGTTCATGAGGTTTAAGGAAAGAAAAGCCATCTCCATAATATAAATGTGCAAGATGAAGTAGCAAGTGCTGATGCAGAAGCTGCAGAAAAGCTAGCGAAGATAATTCATGAAGGTGGCTATAATAGATAACAGATTTTCAATGTAGACAAACCAGCCATACATTGGAAGAAGATGCCATCTAGGACTTTCATAGTTAGAGAGAAGTCAATGCATGGCCTCAAAACCTCAAAGGACAGGCTGACCCTCCTGTTAGGGGCTAATGCAGCTGGTGACTCTAAGTTGGCACCAGTGCTCATCTACCATTGTGAAAATTCTACGCCCTTAAGCATGGTGCTAAATCGGGCGCCTGTGTGGCTCAGTTGGTTGAGCGACTGCCTTCGGCTCAGGTCATGATCCTGGAGTCCCTGGATTGAGTCCCGCGTCAGGCTCCCTGCTCGGCAGGGAGTCTGCTTCTCCCTCTGACCCTCCCCCCTCTCATACTCTCTCTATCTCATTCTCTCTCTCAAATAAATAAATAAAATCTTTAAAAAAAAAAAGAATGATGCTAAATCTACTCTGCCTGTGTTCTATAAATGAACAACAAAGCCTAGATGACAGCACAGTGTTACAACATAGTTTACTGAATATTTTAAGTCCACTGTGTAAAACTACTCCTCAGAAAAAAATAGATTCCTTCCAAAATACGACTGCTCATTCACAATGCATCTGGTCATCTCAGAGTTCTGATGGAGATGTACAACAGGGATATTGTTTTCATGTTCATATGCTAACACAATATCCATTCTGAAACCCATGGATCAAGGAGTCATTATAACTTTCAAATCTTATTATTTAAGAAATACATTCCATAGGTATGGCTACTATAGATAGTGATTCATCTGATGGATCAGAGCAAAGTAAATTGAAATGCTTCTGGAAGGAATTCACCATTTTAGATGACATTAAGAACATTCATGTTTCATGGAAAGAGACCAGAATAGAGACATTAACGGGAGTTTGGAAGAAGAAGAAGTTTGATTCCAACCCTCATGGATGACATCTAGGGGTTCAAGGCTTCAGTGGAGGAAGTGACTAAAGATGTGGTAGAAACAACAAGAGAACTCGAATGAGAAGTGGAGCCTAAAGATGGGACTGAATGGCTACAATCTCATGATAAAGCTTGAAAGGATGGGGAACTGCTTCTTATGGAGGAGCAAAGAAAGTAGTTTCTTGAAATGAATCTACACCTGATGAAGATGTTGTGGAGACTGTGGAAGCGACCAAAAAAAAAAATATATTTAAAATATTACATAAACTTAGTTGATAAAGCAGGGGCAAGGTTTGAAAGGACTGACTCCAAGTATGGAAAAGTTCCACTGTGCTATCAGTGCTATCAAACAGCACCAAACAGTATGTTACAGAGAAATTTTTCACGAGAGGAAGTCAACGGATGGGACAGATTTCATGGTTGTGTTACTCTATGAAATTGTCACAGCTACCCCAACCTTCAGCAGCCACCACCCGGGACAGTCAGCAGCCATCAAGATCAAGGCAAGACCCTCCACCAACAAAAAGATTATGACTCGGTGAAAGCAATAAAGTATTTTTTAACTAAGGTATGCATATTTTTTTAAACATAATGCTATCGCACACTTAATAGATTGTCGTCCAGTGTAAATATAACTTTTGTAGGCACTGAGAAACCAAAAATTCATTTGACTCACTTTGTTGCAGTGGTCTGGAATTGAACCTTCGTGATCTTTGACCAATGTCTATATTAGATATCAGTGGAAAATAATGATCTATTGACTCTAATTAATAAATGATCTTGGGAAAATTGGGGGTGAGAGTGTTGTATAGAACTGTACCTCACAGACAGCACAAAATAGATTCTGATTAGATTAAAGACCGGCCATTTAAGAATGGACATATAAAACTTACAGATCACACAGGAAAACATTATGACCTCAGAATGAGGAGAATTTAATTTTCAAATAAGACACTAAAAGCACAAACGGCAAAGAGAGTTTGTGATAAATTTGACTTCATTAATATTAGAAATTTCGATACAACCAAATTTCTCCATAAACTGGGTGAAAAAAGAGAACGCCACAGAGGACGAAAAGATATGTGCAAAACTGGGATGTACAAACCAATTTTTAAAACTAGAGAAAATATCAGTTGATATGAGAAGATATCTAAATGACCAATAAACATGAAAAGATACTCAATCTCACTAGTGATCAAGTAAAGGTTGATTGAAACTATATTTAAATATTTCACAACCATCAAATTCCAAAAAAGGCAAATACCTAGGTAATACCAAGAGCATGGTGAGGATGTGGAGAAACACTGCTTGTTTGACAAATAACCGTTTGGAGTACAAGTTTATAAAATCACATTAGAGAAAAGCTTGACAATAGCTAATAAAATTCAAGATCTCCAGAGACTACAACACAATAATTCTTATCCTAGATAGACCTTGGAAAATCTCCTAGGCATTAACACATTGAGACATGCCCAGGAATGTGAACTGCAGCTTTGGAAAAAACCTGAATGTCCATTATCAGAAATCTAGATCAGTACGTTTGGGGACACCTGGATGGCTTGGTCGATTAAGTGTGGGACTCTGGATTTCAGCTCAGGTTATGATCTCAGGGGCCTGATATGGAGCCCCGGGGTGGGCTCTGTGCTCACTGGGGAGCCTGCTTGGGATTCTCTCTCTCCCTCTCCCTCTACCCCTACCCACTTGTGCTCTCCCTCTCTCTAAAAAAAAATTTTTTAGGGGCACCTGCGTGGCTTAGTCATTAAGCGTCTGCCTGCGGCTCAGGTCATGATCCCAGGGTCCTGGGATGGAGCCCCACATCGGGCTCCCTGCTCAGCGGGAAGCCTGCGTCTCCCTCTCCCTCTTCCTCTCCCCCTGCTTGTGTTCCCTCTCTCGCTGTGTCCCTCTCTGTCAAATAAATAAATAAATAAATAAATAAATAAATAAATAAATAAATAACTTAAAAAAAATAAAATAATTTTTTTTTTTAATAAAAAAGGAAATCTAGATTAGTACATTTAGGTGGATTCATACAATGTAATATTCTACTGCAGCTAAAAGGAGTGAACCTAGGGGCACCTGGGTGGCTCACTTGGTTAAGCGACTGCCTTTGGCTCAGGTCATGATCCTGGAGTCCCTGGATCGAGTCCCGCATCGGGCTCCCTGCTCGGCAGGGAGCCTGCTTCTCCCTCTGACCCTCCCCCCTCTCATGTGTTCTCTCTCATTCTCTCTCTCTCAAATAAATAAATAAAATCTTTAAAAAAAAAAAGGAGTGAACCTAGAAATAGAAGAGTATGGTACACATTGGCAAAAAAAAAAAAAGGAATAATTATTAAAGAAATGCAAAATGATGAGGAAAAAGAATAGAGTACAAAGAAAATATCAGTTATAAGAGTAAGCACTGTGTAAGAAGGGCTACGTCCTTCCTTGCACCTCATTTAATCAACCTCCTGATTGCCCTTTGCCATCCTAGTCTATACTGATAAGGCATAAAGGCAGCCTCCTCCAACAGAGGCCTAATTTAGCGACTAAATCCTTTATACTGCCTTCCAAAAATCCTATGATTAGTTGGAAACGTTAACATATAACTGGATAAATCCTTGTCTATTTTAAAAAATACTGTTAAATGTAAAATGTCTCCTGATTTTACTTTTTTTCCCATAAATCTGTAGATATTTTTTACCTTGCTTAGAAAGTTGCATTTAACTAGAATATTTCGTCTTTGGCCCACCCTTGCATATACCAAAAATACTGGTATATGCAATTAATATGATGAAAATGTCAGAATTTCATGATTACTTAAAAGTAACAACACCCATTAAATTTTGACTGTACTTAAAAAAAAATCAGTGTGAAAAGTCATTAGTGAGGTGAAAATGTACTACTAAAACTCATATTATTTGATCATTTGAATCATTTGATCATTTAATCATATGAAAAACCTTATATGTATATGTACATTTGATATTTTTATATACTATTTTATAAGTGGAAGCATCATACAACAGTTTCTTACTTTGGCCCTTAAGTTTCTTTTGCTTAGAACCTCACCAAAAGTCCCTGTGATACACCTCTACAATGACTCATATTTCTGTCTCTTTCAATATTGCAACATTATTATTTTAAGTTTCCTTATACGAGTTTTGGCCAAGATAGCTGAGATTATGTGAGTTTATCTCAAGAACATTACCAAGGTTCATTTTTCCCATTCCCCAGCTTCTTATTAAAAAAAAAAAAATGTCAGAACAATCTTTGGTAAGAAACCTCTTAAAACCTCTTAAAAAAAAAACTTAAGAAGAACTTATTTTTTACTTTCCTCTTATTTCTAATTGAAAATGAATTTATGGAAACAGGGAGAATAGACACAGAGTAGTAGGTAAAACTAACTGAACTGCCTTTGAAAGTCTTGGACTTGAGATCCAAGTCTTAAGTAATCCACATTATTTCTAGACTAAACGTGGTCCAAGCTTATTGCAAATTTCCTGTGCTAACAAATCAATATTGTCAAAACTCATAGAGTTGTAACAACAATTAAAACTAGCTAAGGGGAGAACAATATACTAAATGTGCATATGAAACACTGTACATTACATTTATTTTTCCCCAACTATAAAACACAGGTTTGATTCTGAATTACATACATGAAATATGGTAAAATAAGGATTTGTCCATCCATACTTAACATAGTTCAGATATTTACTAATTTTTAGATGGAATTAAACTTAGACCTGAAAGTGTGAGTGTCTGGATGGTTGGTAGATATTGATGAGAGAGAGCCTTTAAAACAGCAAATACACAAGTCTTATAACAAATCTTGACATTATCAGAATTTAATTTTAATTTAGTTTCAATAAACTGTTATAATCAGAATAAATTATTGGTTATTCAGAAACTATTCTTTATCTTGATATCTTTTGCACAATACAGATACGATCTATGCCTTGTTATAATCAATTTTCAGAACGATGTTTCCAATTATGTCATCTTTATCCTTATTACGCACCACCTGAATCGTTTTGTTTTGGAAATTATCTTTTCCTTGAAACTTACCTATAGACTATCTTTTTGCCATCCTTTTTAAAAAGTGAAAAATCTAACTTCCCTTTCGTGTGTGTCTGAGCCGAATTTTAAAGGATTACGTTCTTAATCTTGACATTCAAAGGAGACATCCCACGATGTTGTAAATGTTCCAGCAGGATTAAGGAGAGAGACTGCAGTGTTTCTAAGAGCACTCCAGCCTATCTTCAATATGCTCATTTCTCAGCAGCGGGGCAGGGCGGGGCAGAAGCTCTAAGTCCTTGACCTCATCAAAGAAGTCAGCTGTGTCAGACTGTGACTACCTTTAATTTATTAAGTAATACAGGGGGAATTAATGCAGCATCTTTTACTTGTAACGTTGGCTTCCCCAGCCTTATTCAGAGATGCTGAAGTAATGAATAGGAAATGTCTAATGTCATAAATATTTTTTTAAATAATAGATGGAAATTAAATAAGAGTGTGAAAAATCCATAATCATTTATTGCACATACTGTGTTCTGAGCCAATAGTTTTGCCATTTACTCTATTCATTATATTTGTTATATTCAAGGAATAAAATTATCCAGGAATTCTATCTAAGTATTTGATGTATAGTTTTGATTCAGATTATTAAGAAAGACCACTACGGGCGCCTGGGTGGCTCAGTAGGTTAAGTGTCTGCCTTCGGCTCAGGTCATGATCCCAGGGTCCTGGGATCGAGTCCCACATCAGGCTCCCTGCTCTGCGGGGAGCCTGCTTCTCCCTCTCCCACTCCCCCTGCTTGTGTTCCCTCTCTTGCTGTATCTCTCTCTGTTAAATAAATAAATAAAATCTTAAAAAAAAAAAAAAAAAGAAAGACCACTACACTTTCTGATAGGAGTATATCAAGACTGAAGCTGAGCTGCCTATAACATGGATACATAAAATACTAACTAGAAAAGAAGCCTGCATTTGGTTTCCAATAATTAATATACAGGTACTTTGCAGGGAAATATTTAAAAGTTGAGAAATAATATGATAGATCCATTTACAGGGACGGGAATTTAATTTCCCTGCATCAAGGGCCTGAGATGTGAAATTAGTTACATGCATTGTCATTTGCTTTGTTAATAGAGAAGTTAGCATTGTGGTTGAATGCAATCATTGAGTTTCCTGTAAACAAGTGTAGGGCATTTTCATCAACTTTCTAATTATGCAATTGATGGCTACAGTGTTAAACTAGTATCTTCGCTTGGCAACTGCTAAAATTGATTTTAAAGTCAAAAATGTATTGTGGCAAGCCTACCTGTCTGATTGTATTTTTCATCCTTTCCTCCTCACTAAGAAATCACAGGCTTTTGTCTACAAATGATCATGTCAAATCTGTTGATGGCAGATTTAATGCCTAACAGGAAGATACACTTTAAAGAATGCCAGAAAGTAAAAAAAAAAAAAAAAGTACGTTGAAAAGAAAAATAGTGGATTTTGCCAGCTAGGAAAGCATCAGGAAACTGAAGGCTTTTCAATCAGTTAATCCAGTTCACTCTTGGTTTTGCTTTGTTTGGAAAAATAGAATCTTTCTGTTGTAGCCTTGTGGAAGCTTGTTAGATGAGGCAGAAGAAAACGAATGAAGTTTGAGTTCTGTTTTCTGTAAAGCCTGGATTGCGCCCGTCACTTTCTCCTTCCATTCGTCTTTTAACATCCAGACTTAAGTAGAAAGAATGCCGAGGAGAGTTGCTTTTATTGGTTTTAAGTAAGTAAATTAAAATTGCTGCAAAAAACCTAATTCTTGCCCTGGAGCATTTCAAAAGACTTTTCAGATGATGATCTCCCACAGGCATTTTTAAGAAGTCTGTTTTCCCCTACAGTGGGTATATGTATATGTCTTTGCATTACTTCATCCCATTCCATATACAGACATATTGTCCATACACACAGGGATTTGTAGGATAAAAAAGATGCTTAATCCTAAATACATTATCATGCATAATAAGCATCTTCTTTTGGTTTTTCAAGATTTGAAGACATCTGTATGTGTATATTGTATTGTGTGCATATGGAAAAATAACGTAGAGAACATTTAACTTTCAGGAAAAAAAAATCCTTGTAGGACTATTCGTGTGTATGTGTTTCTGTCTCTGTTAAGTATACATATATTTTTCTTTATCTGCACATATAAACCTATAGTCTTGGGTATATCTTTTAAGACAGGACCATACAATAACATGTTGCTATCTTCCTAGTTCATGCTAGAGATCAGAATTCCAGAAGGGTCAGAGTGAAAGCACAAGAAATAATACAGATTTGATCAAAATTCATTTGTAGGCTGAGAGATGATTGGCAGAAAACAAGCAATATTAAGCACTCAGCTCTGCTCAGAGAAAGCACAATGAATATATAGCCAAGAATACCATCTGTTGAATATGAAATTCTTGGATCAAGACATTATAGATACATATCCCTAAACAGCAGGGGCAGAAGTCTTTCTGGAAACAAAATCACAATAGGGTTGCAGAAATGCCAAGTGTGAGAGAAGCAAATAACTCTTCACTGCATTGTGGGGAGCAGGCTTCTTTACGGCTAGTGCAGAGTGTGATTAATTATATGGCAGGGTTTGTGATGCTGGTAGTAAATAAATGTACGGCAGGTAGTCACCCTGTTCAAATAATTTCTAAATCAGTATGTCAACTACTAGCCACGGCTAGATCAAAATCTTTTTGCCACATGTGGTGTCTGCACCTTTATTCACTCTCAGAATTCATCATGTCCCCTGTCACTCATTATGCTGAATAAAGAAAATGGAATGATGGCTGTGTAATATTCAGTGGGAAGATTTATATAAAAAAAGATCGATGAATGATAGTTGTCTTTAAGGTAAAATCCAGACACAATTCTATGCTTTATATTTGGATATGGTGTTCCTAGGAAAGAAAAACAAACAAACACATATTTTTTCTAAAAAAAAATCCCCTTGCTAGAATGAGCCTGCATCTCTTTTAGGGAAGTGACCTGACATCTAGAGATAGACAGCTGTTGATGTGCCACGGTGACCTATGATAGTGAGAAGTTGCATAAAATAGCGGATAGAAACCATGACAAACACAGCAAGAGAAATAATAGTGGATGTACAGATGTTAATGAAAGGACCCTGACTGCTTTAACTAAACCTATTGAGAAAAGTTGAAAACCAATGTGAAAGAGACTACAATGTTGGTTAATTCAGAATTTCTTATATTTTTTTCATTCAAACTATTACATGCTTATTTTTTTTACTCTGGAAATTTTCTGTATTTCTCTTCAGTTTCCTGGAGCATCATAAACTGCTATTAAGACACAATTATTATGAACATAGAGTAGGTGCTCAATAATTAGTTGATGGAGGGACTGGTATGATGATCTAATAAAAGCAGCCTTTTAAGCACTTTATATGTATTAACTCATTTAATTCTCATAACAGTTCTAAGAAGTTGGATGCAGTTAGGACCCCAATTGTTTCTGTAAGGAAAGTGAGGCAGAAGTTTTGGGCAAAATGCCAAAGTCACTGAGTAAATCTATTTGAACCCATCCCTCTTTCCTCAGATCCTGTACTCCTAACCACTTCGCTATATTGTACATGAAAAGAGCCATGGTGTCCTTATAATGATTATGTTTTTAGATCCATAGCAGACCATGTATTTATGAGGTTGTTTGTCAACATGCTTGGGCAGAATACCCATTAGGGGCAGTGCCCTATTATTATTCACATAGAGAGATCTAACAGAAAAGCACGTATTTTTCATAATTTTGAAAGATGCCTATGACTTTAAGAATTCCTGTTAATATGTCTCTATCAACAGTCACGAGCAACACAAAAAGCAGCAGGGTTATTTAGGTGAATTTAGATTTATAAAACAATCACTTAAACAAAGTTGAGTAACTTTCTCCTGATTTTCTCCGAGGCTTTCTCTATATCTTACACATGCCATAAATTCTGTTTTGTGTTCTATGTTTCTACCTTCTCTCTCTTTCTAGGTTTCTTGAAGACAAGAGTCATTATTTAATGCTCTTTATAATTTCGACTATTGCTAGTTAAAATACATGAGTCAAGGATATCAGGGATAATTCTCCAAATTAGCGAAGAACAGAACATCTTGCACTGCAATTTGACTTAAAACATTATTGCTGGGGTGCCTGGGTGGCTCAGTCGTTAAGCGTCTGCCTTCGGCTCAGGTCATGATCCCAGGGTCCTGGGATCGAGCCCTGCATCAGGCTCCCTGCCCAGCGGGAAGCCTGCTTCTCCCTCTCCCACTCTCCCTGCTTGTGTTCCCTCTCTCGCTGTGTCTCTCTCTGTCAAATAAATAAACAAAAATCTTAAAAAAAAAAAAAAAACAAAACAAAACATTATTGCTGAATCCTTTAAAACACATATTTGATAAAGAGGATAACAAAAAAGTCTATCTGTACCCATGTCTACCATCTTTTCAATGTGCCCAATGTATTTATTATGAAAACATCGACTTTTGAAAATAAGTAATGATAAAAATCTTTAAAAAAAAAAAAGGGCGCCTGGGTGGCTCAGTCGTTAAGCGTCTGCCTTCGGCTCGGGTCATGATCCCAGGCTCCTGGGATCGAGCCCCGCGTCGGGCTCCCTGCTCCGCGGGGAGCCTGCTTCTCCCTCTGCCACTCCCCGTGCTTCTGTTCTCTCTCTCGCTGTGTCTCTCTCTGTCAAATAAATAAATAAAATCTTTAAAAAAAAAAAAAGAAAATAAGTAATGATAATTCTTTTCACTTACCAAGTAGAGTGTAATGAAAGCTTCAAGTACCCTAAATGTTTTCAATGATGATATTAAAATATGGCTTTATCCTCCAATACCTATATTAGTTACATGGTACACTATCACGTGTAATACCCCCAAATATCTTACACTTTAAGTATTCTATCTTTACTTCCTAATATGGTGCATTTGCCCTACATTTTTGAACTATTTCAGACATGTTATCTTGTGATTCTGACTCAGCCAGAAAACAGCTAAGAGTACCACTTGTTTGCTTTAGATAAATGAGTCCCTGGTCATTCATCACCTCTTACACTGAAAATGACCACACTATAGTGGCATCATGTTGTTGGCAAAAGTTGGCAAAATGATGCTAGTATTTATGATTGGACTATGTCCTCAAAACATTATTTGTATAGTTTAAACTAAAAATGGCATACTTATATGGAACATAATGTAATGTATTTTAGGAACAGAAGAAGAATTTGTAATAAATACACACAAAAAAATTATATGTCTTTTAAAGGCCACCCTGCTATGTTAACAATTTAAGGATTTTTGGCTACTTTACCAAAATATGAAACGCCAAGAAAATTTTTTCTTATTTTTTTCCTTTTCTTGGCATTACTTGCGTGTGAAGTTGAGTAAGATTACAAATTTATCTCTGTACTGATAGGTGCTGTATTGAATGTTGTGTATGGAAATATCGAAAAACAGCTTAAATCATAACTGTGTTTTCACATTTTTCAACTCCCAGTATGGAAATATTAAATTTAAATTTAGCATAGTGACATATTTGGATATGTTTTCTTACTTGAGAGTCTCTTTAAAGCAATTTACAGAAGCTCCCTATAATGATTTTCATTTTTCCCCATAATTCTACTTAATGATGCTCTTTGAATAGTAATTTTAGCTAATGGAGAAGTAACATTATATTCAGAGAACCATCAACTATCGGGGTCTTACAATAAGGGAAGATCCTAAAAGCGGCTATGTTAATGAGCTCAGCATTTTAGCTTTCAGACATTTTTTGTTGAGTAAAGTGGGCCAATTTTCTTTTGCAGGCCCAAGATAACTTAGTAAGATTTTAGAGCTGCTTGTCAAATGTAATTTGACCTAATAATTACCCCTAAAGATGTGATTAAGAAACACCTGACTCAGATGTCATGTACATATGCAAACCACGAGTCATCACCCTCTCTCTCCTTTGATTTTAGTGGCTAAACGCCAAGTGCAGGCTGAGAACCAGCCCTGAGGAGGAACCTGCCAGTTCACAGTTTACTCAGGTCGTTGCACTTACGCCAAATGTGCCTAACGAGGGGAGGGTCCTTGTGTGCAAGCCTTAAATGTACGCACTGTTCTGAAAGACTTCATGGACGAGGGCGAGGAAAGATTCCTGGAAGCATTTTTTTTTTAGTATAAATGCTAACAAATACTAATAAAGTAGTTCAAACAGGTAGAATATTTGCAGTTACACTAAAGTGGACATATACTCTAAGGATGCCAAGAAAGATTTTTTTTTTTCCTCTAGAACATCTACATTTGTATATGAGAATATTATTTTTTAGTCTTTGATGTTAACAAATTGCTGAGAAGCATTCTATTTTTACATCCACTCTACTATTTTCTGTTCTGAATCCATTGATTAACACTTAAATAAAAATTTAGCTCCATGTCTCCTTTTCAGAGTATCTACGAAAAGTGTTACCTAGATCCATTTCTGTGCCCCCATCAAGCTCGTGATTTTTCAAAATGTTTAAGAATCAAAAGCTTGTTCAGTTAAAAAGTCTTTTAAAATACACTTGACTGGGGCACCTGGGTGGCTCAGTGGTTAAGCGTCTTCCTTGGGCTCAGGTCATGGTCCCAGGGTCCTGGGATCAAGCCCCACATCCGGCTCCCCGTTCAGCGGGAAGACTGCTTCTCCCTCTCCCACTCCCCCCCTGCTTTTGTTCCCTCTCTTGCTATGTCTCTCTCTCTGTCAAATAAATAAATAAAATCTTAAAAAAAATACACTTGACAAGTAGCATTATTAGAGTTTATCTCTTGATATAATGAATATTTTCGGTGAGATTACGATTAATAATTTTCAACTTCCATTTCTAGCTTAGTTCATTTTTTAAACTCTTATTTTCTACAAAAAAAATTCTGGACATGCCCTTATTACATCCTGTCACCAAAGTCTGAAGGCGCCTTCCTGAACTTGCTGATGGGTTACGACCCACGCATGGGAAATAACGAAATGCCTAACACTCACCAGTAGATGTAGTCAAACATATTAAGAATACCAATGGAAAATATCAAATGCATAACTTAAAGTACTTTTAAAGTGTGCATATTTAGCATATTTTATTTATTGCTTACCTGAAAAAAAATTCAGATCTCTAAATGGCCTTCATATATATGCTTATGGACTTCAACTATTTATGGATTATGCAGAAAATATAGAAAAATAATTACAGAAAGTGTTTTTTAAATAAAAAAAGTAACTTAAATTCAACTTGATGAGATTAAGAATATTAAAAGAGATTATTGTAGAAAAGGTTTTTTTTGTTATCCTATTTAATATGTGGATTCACAGTGATTTTTCAAACTTTTATTAATCAGTAATTGGTTGATGGTCTGTATTTTGAATGAATCCTAGTATTAAATATTACTAAAATGAAAAAGTAAAAATGAGTTTGATGAAATAGATAACTTTATATCCTAGTTAAACTTCCATTTATTCTCACAGTTATTGTGAGGAAGGTTTACTCAACCAAAATATAATATATAATTACATATATTTTTTATTTATAAAATATATAACATGTATTTATATTTATATAAAATATATAATATGCATTTATATTTATATAAAATATATACCATATATTTATATTTATATAATATACATATAAAATTGCACTTACACATTTGTGAATAAAGTTTCCACTTAACTCAAGAAGAATTTCACAATTTAGCAACACAGAGAGTGAGATTCTGGATGTATATAATTAAAGAGTGTAGATAAATGCTTGCATGATTAAAGGAAATGAAAAATTAGAAGTATTTATAATGGTTGAATTGTGAAATTACAATCAGGCTCAATCTGAAGTACTATGATTTCCATTCCGGTGGTTGTTTCAGTAATCTCTCGTCTGATGGAGTTACTATTCTTTCCGCATGCACGTGTTCAAATTTTCTGCATACTTCACATTATGAGAAACTGCCTAATTCCATGTTCTTAGAAGTGCTTGGTACAATGTTGATGTGCAATAAGATTTCTTTATGAATAGAAAAAAGTAATGTACAAATATTTTCTATAGATACATACTCTAAAATACACATATTTCTACATCTCTAAGAAATGAGATTATCCTTTTCCAAATAAATATAAAAAGGAAAATGTCAGATCTTTATCTTTGTTAGATAGAAGGATCAAATAATAAATGAAATTAAAAGAATTTCATAGGGATAGACATTGAAGAAAGAAAAATATGAATTAAAAAAAGCTACAAACAAAGTATGTTTTGGATCAGGTTCTAATCTATCAGCAGTGGTAACATATCTGTTTTCTGGAAAGATTTGGTTATACTTCTTTGAAACTACTTGTTGTATTAAAATCAGAGAACATCACTGTTGAAAAGGCCCTTCCAGATCATCTACTCTGATGGTTCTTAACTGATTTAAGTTATGAGACACTTTGTGAATATTATGATGGTTAAAGACCTTCTCATTGGAAAAGTACATATTTGTCTAGAATCACAGTTTTGTACAATTCTGCATATCATTCCAGGACTTTCTGTTAAGCCAGGCAACCCATAGACACAATTTAAGAGCCTCTGATTATGCATAGTTCATTTTATAAATGAGTTGAGTAAACCAGAGACCAAGAGAGGAACCAGACTCCTTAATTCCAATTCCACTGACCTTTCCATACCTCTCCAAAAGAGTCCAGCCAACCACAGAGATCATGTCCTAAACAGATTCCCACTCAAACTAATTTTTTTATACTTCTGTGACCTAATGGAAATGGAAATGTGTGGAAGCAACTTCCATTTTCCATCAGAGACTCATTCTGTTTCATTACCTAATTTTGTCGGGGCGCCTGGGTGGCTCAGTTGGTTAAGCGACTGCCTTCGGCTCAGGTCATGATCCTGGAGTCCTGGGATCAAGTCCCGCATCAGGCTCCCTGCTCAGCAGGGAGTCTGCTTCTCCCTCTGATCCTCCCCCATCTCATGCTCTCTCTCTCTGTCTCATTCTCTCTCTCAAATAAATAAATAAAATCTTTAAAAAAAAAAAAGAAAAAAAACAAACAAACATTACCTAATTTTGTCTTTATGGGGGGGAAGTATTTTGTCCTTTTGTGCAAATATATATGTGCATGTGAATGTATGTGTGTGTGTGTATATGCACATCTCCGTTTCGAAGCTGTGAGGTAGGCTGTCCCACTTCACTTTTAAGTGTTTTCTTCTGCATCATTCTGCCAAAGGGTAATGTACAGTGGGGAATTGGTTGCCCAGTGACAGGTACTTGGATTCTATATTCTTACTTCCTGCAGACACTACCTGATTTTCAAACAGGATGCAATGGTCTTTTGCTATAAACAACAGGGAATTATTTTGAACCTCCTAGAGTAAGAGCCTTGTGACAACTAAAAAAATATCAGGAAGATCCATTTTCATTACACTCAATTACATTTATGAGGGTGTCCATGATGGCACTTCTCACTTCCCTCTTACTCTGAGTAACAGTCAAAAGGTACAAAAGTTATGTTCTATTGTTTGTATCACTCTTGCAAAAAGAAAGGAAAGAAAGAAAGAAAGAAAGAAAGAAAGAAAGAAAGGAAGGAAGGAAGGAAGGAAGGAAGGAAGGAAGGAAGGAAGGAAG
>NW_023270323.1:56060681-56170274 GCF_011800145.1 Mirounga leonina | reverse complement strand
GGAGGGAAAGAAGGAGGAAGGAAGGAAGGAGGGAGGGAAGGAAGGAAGGAAGGAAGGAAGGAAGGAAGGAAGGAAGGAAGGAAGGAGGGAGGGAAAGAAGGAGGAAGGAAGGAAGGAGGGGGGAAGAAAGGAGGGAGGGGGGAAGGAGGGAAAGAAAGAAGGAAGGAGGGAGGGAAGGAAGGAGGGGAGGAAGGGAGGAGGGAAGGAAGGAGGGAAGGAGGGAAGGAGGGACGGGCCCCATGGCTGACTACGGTTCTCACTGCCCTGCTGCGGATGTATGATAATACCACCACAACTGCCATGCAAATTCATACAAATTCATACATATCGTAGCTTGAAGCTTAATCAAATAATAGCTCAGATTTCTTTAGTTCAAAAAAGGCCCCAAGGAGAAGATAAAAATTATAGCTGAGGGTCGAAAGTAGATTTTGACGGGTATATTTGTCAAAGAAGAACAGTGTGGCTGATAGAGGGTGCAATGAGATCAGTGGGCTGAAACAGGTTTGGAGAGAAAGAGTGGAAGGGGAGTTAAGTTAGTGTCAAACAAAAATGTAAATAAAAGGCTAAGCATTTCCGTAGGCAAAGAACTTCTGTAAGACTGAGATGAGATAATCAATCCCAGATGCACTGTGCTATCATATGATTCTTCTTATTTGAGTACCCGATGCGGTCACTCTTGCCTGAAGTATAACTACTGGGGAAATCCTGATAGAAAACAGATTCTCATCAGGCAAGACACTTGTGCTTTCTCGCATGGTTAGCACTGGAAGCCAGAGCCCAATTCTGGAGTTCCTGGATACTTTAGGGATAATCTACTTTCTCCATGCATTGGAGAGAAACTGAGCTGTAGGAAAATAGCATGGGCTAATTCAAGTTTATGGAGAAGCAACAGAACTGGGTCTCAGATCTCCTGGTTCCCTCTTCCCTGCTTTTTCCATTTCAGTGCAAGTCGTGAGTGGATGAGTCAGGGAAATAGAACATGACCTAATATAAATTGTTTGTACTTAACTTTACAGAAAAATGGTCTTTTATCTAGATAGTTCTGCACATGCATTTACTTATATCTTTGGCATGTGGAAAATTGGTTTCATAATCTCCAGAGAAAAATTGTTAATTTCTGCCTGGAGCATTCTCTCTCTGCAGATTCCTATCAGAATATTTTCAACTCTAAAATTAATTTTCCCTATTTACTGTGTTGGTTGTAATGAATCATATTCAAAATCACCAAAACCTTATACAAAAGACTGCACAGGAGAGGGAAAAAAATGCATTTGGTTTTCCCAAGCTGCTTCTCTGTTGATTATTACCAGGCAGCTTTTTTTTTTTTTTTTTTTTTTTTTCCATTTCTCATTCTCATTTGTATGAAAATCAGGATAGAAACGAAAGTAATGTATTAGCTGTTTTGGAAAAAAATGTTAAGTCAATTATACTCTTGCAAGATTTATAAGAACTAAAGTGAGTTGAAATTTGAATTGTCAAAGGAAATTTTACATGCGTTAAGCACTCAGCAAAATCCATCATATGTATTTAATTATGTACTGGGTTTTGAACTGCTATATCTAAAACAGTATTTTTAATAAAAAAAAAAGGGTTTTTTAGAGAACTTATTTTAGGCATCACTTTAAATTATACTTGTAAGTATAATTCAGGTATTCATGCATTTTAGTGAGAAGATTTGGGGGTAGTGTGTGTGTTTGTGTGTGTGTATGACACAACTAACCGCATTTTTCCTTCCTCTTTGTAATAAGCATACTTGGGAAAATGCAATTAACAACTGTCAAGTCTGTTGAAGGGCAAGTGCCTTAAACCTTATATATTTAGGTGTTCTGGAATGCCTACTACTCTTTGTTACCATTTAGATTCCTAACAATATGCAAGTGTTGAATTTCTGCATGTTGGGGTTTTATTTCAAAGTATGAAAAGTCTAATCTTAGCAGAGTAAGCATTGACCTTTAAATCTCCCCTTCAAGTGAAACATTTAAAAACTGAGCATATTACAAAAATGCATTGAGCATACTTTTTATAAATGCAAGGCACTGCAAAGCATACTGAATGATTCAAAGATATATGAGATGGTCCCTGTGTGTGCACATTGCATCTGTATGCTCACCCGGTAAAATATGGACGAACCAACCATAATCTATATTACAAAAGAAAGGACATGGTAGGAATACTTTGTAGTAACAAACTCATCTCTTTATGCATGAGAAGCTTCTCTTGGCTCTGACCCTAATAACTTAAATATTAGCCCTGTGGAGCATTTCTCAAGTCCTATTAATGTTTTCATATCTGCCAGTCACAGAGAATTATTTAAAATGTAATAAGACACTGAGAATTCTAGCAATAGCCACATTCTTAAGAGTTGTTACTTTAAATGAAAACTGGTAGGTATGGTAGCCCCCAAACGTAGCCACTTTGAAATGATAATTTTATCCTTTATTTTACTCTCCTCTTCCCTAAACAACATCTGAAACCCAAAGTAATAATGTCACCTGGTATCAGTCTAAGCCAAGTCAAGTGCAAAATGTAGAAATGAAATGCTTTAGGGATGCCTGGGTGGCTCAGTCGGTTAAGCGTCTGCCTTCGGCTCAGGTCATGATCCCAGCATCCTGGGATTGAGTCCCGCATCGGGCTCGCCCTGCTTCTCCCTCTGCCTCTCATGAATAAATAAAAAAAAGAAATGCTTTATTTTGCTAGCCTCTCTGGAGCTATTGAGATTAACAGAAAATGGCAGCATTCCTTGGAACATCAGCGTTCATGATGTTGAAGATTTACTCTGAAAGTGGAATGATGAGAAAAAGCTTTTGCAATCAAAAGAAAAGTGAAAAGGGCCTGTGATATTCGAGTGACCGTCTAGTATCATATACAAAGGTACATGTGTGTATCTTTATACATAATTTGAGCATATGACTTTCATTTTCCTGTGCCTTTTTTGGATTTTATATATTAGAAGTAATAATAACAATCTACCTTTTAGAGATATAATTTAGTCATTATGAGGTCTAGATTATTCACATTTAATAATACGCACTTTTTATCCATTATGTAGTACATAGGATTATGTAATAAAAATATAATTTAATTTGTATAATGTATAATCACTGAAGGGTTGTTAATTTGGGGGGATAAGTTTATTTTTTTAATTTGATGTTTACATTAGTATCACCATGTAGCAGACAGAAAAAAAATACAGGGTCCACAATACTATCTTTATGGTGAAGTACTTTTTTTTTTTAAAGATTTTTATTTATTTATTTAACAAAGAGAGAGAGAGAGAGAGCACAAGTAGGCAGAGAGGCAGACAGAGGGAGAGGGAGAAGCAGGCTCTCCGCCGAGCAGGGAGCCCGATGCGGGGCTCGATCCCAGGACCCTGGGATCATGACCTGAGCTGAAGGCAGACGCTTAACCAACTGAGCCACTCAGGCGCCCCTATAGTGAAGTACTTAATATTAGTTGTAATAAAGATCTCTTTGTGAGGCATGTGACTAATCGCCAGATCAGTGTCCTTTACCTTTTAATAATTGCATTGCTTGAGAGATATCATGTTATTTTACACATCAGTTTTCTCATATTTTTTGTAATGTTTCTATAATTAGAAAGTTTAGGGGCGCCTGGGTGGCTCAGTCGTTAAGCATCTGCCTTTGGCTCAGGTCATGGTCCCAGGGTCCTGGGATCGAGCCCCGCATCGGGCTCCCTGCTCCACGGGAAGCCTGCTTCTCCCTCTCCCACTCCCCCCTGCTTGTGTTCCCTCTCTTGCTCTGTCTCTCTCTGTCAAATAAATAAATGAAATCTTTTTTTTTTAAAGAAAGTTTATATAATGGTGAATTTTGTTTTTATTTTGGAGAAAACTTTGTATAGGCCTTTCAACTCTGTACCAGTTAAATACCATTAACATATTACCATTCCTTAACTTTTTAAAAAAGATTCATTTATTTGAGAGGGAGAGAATGCGTGCACACGTGCGTTGGGTGGGGGAAGGGCAGAGGGAGAGGGCGAGAGAATCCTCAAGCAGACTCCCCGCTGATCATGGATCCCCACGCAGGGCTTGATCCCAGGACCCTGAGATCATGACTTAAGCTAAAATCAAGAGTCAGCCACTTAACCGACTGAGCCACCCAGGCGCCCTACCATTCCTTCAGTTTAAAAAAAAAAACAAAAACTGTTTGATTTAAAATGTTCTTTGACCCTTTATTCTACTTCTCTCTCTGTTTCCAATTTCTATCTTCAGAATGTTTTTCCAGTCTCCTGTTCCTTTCCAGCTGTGCTGCCAATACTCTCTTACTTGCATTACTAGAGTTTCCTCAGCTGTTCCAACTTCTTCTCTGTGAAGTAAGAATGTTCTTCCCAAAATCTATTTCCTCATACCACAGTCCGCATATTTAGAAACATTAGTGATTTAGAAGCCTTTGGGATAGCACCAGAGGAAGTAAAGAGCCTTCTTTTCTAAACGTATGCCCTCCTATAATCTGGACTATCCATTCTGGATCACTTTAAGGACCTCCAATACATGATATCATTTCATGCCTGCCTGCAGAAGCTTTTGCCACACCATTCACTGGAGTGCTTTCCTCACCCTTCATCCACTCCTGAGTAGGCAAAAGCCAATCATTTCAAAATCCAGATTAAGTGCCAACTCTTCAGGCGGAATTCCTCCCTCAGACATGGGCTTCTATAGCATAGTGCTTTGTGCATTTAGTTTCTCACTATTCGTGTTATTTGGTATATTATAAGCTCTTCCAGTGCAAACGTCAAATTCTCTTTATTTTTCTACCACCATAGGACCCAGAGTAGTGACTGTATATTGAATATGCTCAGAGAGTGTTCTACAAAAGGAACTGTCCATGAGGTCTACAGAAGATACATTCATCCTTGATTCCACTAAATGGTACTTTCCACCAAATACAATCAGAGCAAGTGAAAAAAAAAAAATTGACTTGCGTCATACACATCCCTTCTGTCCTCAACTTCTGTGATTTAAATTGGGAAGAAATCAGTTTGTTCTTATAGGTAAATGATATAGTACTTAATTGAATCAATGCTCAGTGCTTCTTGCCAGAATGTTATCATTTGCTATAGCAGTGATCTTGTCCAAGAAAATATTAGTCTTTATGTTTAAAAATACATTACCATGCACTCTGTCTTCCAAAGTATTTTGAGCAACTACTTATAATGATTTAATTTGCAGGACTGTGTGCCTAATAAGCTTTCTGTTGAAAATCCTCGCACTGAGCTTTCTAAGAGCGACGTGGTCTACATGTAAACTCTTTGCAAACAGCATCTGAATTACAGGCAGAGACACACATTAGGAGCTGCCAGAATTGTGTTTGTTGTGGCTGCCTGGTTAGCTGCTGCTTGAACAGCTGAAGTATGAGCGTATTGATTGATTAGTGCCAGCTCAAACAAGAATTGAGCCAACCTAAAGGGAAGTCAGTGTTGTATGCAGAGTTGGGTTGGTGAAATTTGGCAGGAGTAGGTGGTGAGAAGGTGGGACAAGCTACTTACTGTGAAGATACCAGTGTACCTTGAGAGATACATGGCAATTTGTATATAATATTTCAAAGATAGCAGTTTGTATGTACTTAATAAAACAGAAAAGAGTTTCATTTTGGCCCAGAGAACAATGCCTACTTTCATATATGAAGTGGGGTGGGAGATAGATGAAGTTGCTTGTGGGAAGAGTCCAGGCGAAAACCTCGCTTTGAATTGAACTCTAGCTGAATAATTGTCATAATTCACAAATCACTTTGTGTATAAATAAAGGGCACTTTTAATATAAAGCTAATAACCCAGTCTTATAACAATTATGAGGTTTGTAACAAATTATGTTTTAAATCTGGTTCATATGAATGACTATAATAAAAATATTGTGTTTAAAATAATGCATGTGGATGATTCACAAAATCCAGGATGTCTATGTTTAATTCTGCCTGGATATAAGTCAGAGATATATCAAGAGAACTTCCTAGAAGCCACTCAAATATGTATGAGAGTAGTTAAGTAAAAGAGTGAGAAACTCCCTGGCTAGAATATTCCTGTTAGGACTATATTGTCTGGAAATGTTTGTTCTAGAAACTTATTCTGGTCACTCTGGGGAACAGCAACCTTAACTGCAATGAAAAAAAAAAAAAAGAAGGGGAGATTCACTATTCCAGAATTCTTTTGATAACACTGCCTGTAGATGTGTGTGTGAGTGTTAGTGTGTGTTAAATTTGGGGCTCTAAAGATTATTATTTTTTTAAAGATTTTTTTATTTATTTGAGAGAGTGAGAGAGCACACATGCACAAATACATGAGAGCACAAGTCGAGGGAGGGGCAGCAATGGGGGGGGAGCAGACTCCCCACTGAGCAGGGAGCCCAATGCGGGGCTCCATCCCAGGACCCAGAGATCATGACCTGAGCTGAAGGGAGCTGCTTAACGGACTGAGCCACCCACGCGCCCCTGGGGCTCTGGAGATTATTAATAGAGAATTAGAGAGCTCATTCTAGGGATTTAAGCACAAGCCTGGAATGTAGATTTTTAAAACTTCAGATGATATGTGGTCCAACTATTGTTAATTTTACATTAAGATGGAAACTAATTAAAACACACAAAACACTTCACCACATTTGTTTAAGGAAATCAACTGTGTGCCTGTCCAGTTTTGAATCCTTTTCTTCCTGAGGTTCTCCCATTTCCCTTCTTGTCCCACCTTCTCTGATCTTGTTCGGTGCTGGGACTTGGCTTTCTGGAGTCGAACCCTTAATATTATTTGCAGAAATGTTCAACGTTTTTATCAGTGATTGTGCAAACATTCCCTAAAAATACAGAATCTTTCTACTGCTTCTCTGAAGGACCTGCTGGTCTTCCTTTAGTCTCTGTAGTATGCTAACCACCAAGTACATGTCATGGGTGGAATAGAGATCCTTTTGCTGTATGCCTGGGGCCTTCTGAGTTTGATGAAGTGAGACTTCCCTGTGGCCTCCGGGGATGAAAAGGAGGTTTGATAGTCTGCTGCTTTAGACAGAAGAGTCACTTCCTGATTGGGATCTGTGCTAAAAGTGGATCTGCCTTTGGGCTAAAATATGAATGCTATGATACTTCCTCTTTAACATTATTAACCATACTTCCTGGCCCCAGAAAGCCAGAGTGTGACTATTTACTTCACATCCATTATCGTGAAATTATTTGTAACAGAAAAAAAAAGATAGTGGGTGGAATGGCCATACTCACATTTAAGGGATCTTATGTAGAATGTAGACTTCTACTAATTCAAAGATATGGTCCACTTAGACAGTATTCGCTTTTCAGAAGTGACATGCAGTGTGATTTATGAAAGAGCATGGGATTCATCCTTGCCATTAGTCAATAGATGAAGATGTTCAATTAAGGATGACCACTCCAGCCTCTTCTTAGTAATCCATTATGGCTTCCTAACCATTACTCCTTCAGTTTCTTCATCCTACTTATACTTGTAATTTCTCATAACTTTTGGATAGTTATTTGCTTAAGATAACTACTTATAGTACAGAAAGCTAATACCATTTACTTATTTTCTATAGTTCCTTTCTCTTTGTAGTTTGCAAACTGTTCTTCTATAGTAGTCCTCCTTGTAAAACTTAACCCTATCAATAATCTACATATATTCTCAAAGCAGAGTGTGTCTGTGTATGTACATATATATATATATATCTCATAAAATTACCCATTTTTTTTTATAATGAAGCACTAAAGTATCTAAGTAATGACGTGAATACATGGGTGATAGCATGTAAATTGAAGGCTAAATGGCAGTAGAGATGCATTTTGCATTTGTAACTTTTTTTATATTTCACAATGAATCGGGGAAGAGCGATACAAATATATGTGATAGAAGGCCCATTAACTGGCATACAAAATCGCTGAAGCAATGTAGTTCAGCAGAGAGACCAAAGCCATGTAATGAGAGTGAGAAAGCAGTTTTGATAATTAGAATGAGTCAAAAGCAATCTCCTGCCTGCTTTAGCTTGCACAGATGACAGGGGAAGGAAAATGTTCTTTTCTTCTGAGACAGAAACAGGACATCAGTCAAAATGATAAGAGATGTCAGAGTAATATTCCTCTGAGTCAGGTACCACTGAGCGAGGCATCTGGGACTAGAGTTTCTAATCTTTTTCTTTGCTTCAGTTTTACTTTGGGCTTTGGGGTAATAGATTCCATACCAATATCTATTTTAAAAAGTTCACAGTTCTTCGTGGGGAGAAATAAAAGTAGTTTATAATCTAGTGGGAAAAATATAGCCTTTGAAGTCAGTAAAATTAAAGACTTTCTAGGGGCGCCTGGGTGGCTCAGTCATTAAGCATCTGCCTTCGGCTCAGGTCATGATCCCAGGGTCCTGGGATCGAGTCCCACATCAGGCTCCCTCCTCGAGGGGAAGCCTGCTTCTCCCTCTCCCACTCCCCCTGCTTGTGTTCCCTCTCTTGCTGTGTCTCTCTCTGTCAAATAAATAAATAAATAAAAATCTTAAAAAAAAAAAGACTTTCTAGATTTTCTTTCTTTGTTAACTTGAATAAGGAATTTATATTCCTTAAAATGGGCATGAAATTACCTTTCTCATAGGAATTTTGTATGTATTTATAATTAAATATATGTAAAGTGCCTTTGCATGGAAGAACTCAACAAGGAATTTATATTAGTAGCTGCTATTAAATTCGCTTAAGGGATAACCAAAAAAGTCGCTAATTTTTATGCTAGCAAAATGAACCAGCACTTAAGGTAAAGGTCTAAGATAAAAAAAAATAAAGTACTAAAAATTTTTTTCAGTTTGTTATATTTCCAAATAAAACTAAAGGAAAGGAAATTTCTATATTACTGATGCCAGCCAAAGGAAAACATACCTTAAAATTATCTTAATCTCAAAGGCTAAAAGAGATCATGACCATGTTTATAGTATGAAATCAGTAAATATTCACTCTACTTCTATGTCCTATCCTGCTAAAAACTAAGCTTTTCTTTTCACATATTAAATTTAGGGTAATAGAGACTTCTGGAAAAAAGTTACTAATGAGAAAAATGTAGAATTAAGTTGATAGGTACTGACGTTCTAAATATAGAACTATAACCACAGTAGACTGTAATATAAGGCATCCAGTAAAAAATTCACTCTCTAATTATATGAGAGAGGGAGGGAAGGGTGCCAAGTCATTGAATAATCCTCTTAACTAAGTTAACTGCTAATTCAGTGATTCAATGTTTTTGCCAATTTCCACCGTCCTCAGTGAAAATTTCACAAGAGACAAACTCTATTTTTATGATTGCATAGGCACCTACCTTATAGACAGAAAGTGCTCACAATTGCTATTTTTATTGGGGAGGAAATTAACTGAGATAATTCATGTAAAATGCTTGAAACATTCCCGGCACAAAGTAACTGTGCAATATATTGTAGATATAATGTATTAGTAAATATCTATTTCACTCACTTTCCTCACCATTGCATATAGAGCATTATAGGTATTAGTCACAAAATGAGAAAGAATAAACTGTGGAGAGAAGACTTTGTCAGTCTGTTGTTATTGTTGTTACTGGACAACAAACCAACCCAAGACTCCGTGGCTGAAGACAATCAGCATTTATTTATTTTATTTTTTATTATTTTTTTATTTTTTTAAGATTTTATTTATTTATTTGAGAGAGAGAGACTGAGATAGAGAGAGCATGAGATGGGGGAGGGTCAGAGGGAGAAGCAGACTCCCCGCCGAGCGGGGAGCCCGATGTGGGACTCGATCCCGGGACTCCAGGATCATGACCTGAGCCAAAAGCAGTCACTTAACCAACTGAGCCACCCAGGTGCTCCGACAATCAGCATTTATTAGCAGTGGGGTGGTTCTTCTTGTCTGGGCCATGGTGAGCTGTTGGTGGTCAGGTTCAGTCTGCTCCTGTGGTTCACTGTGGGTTGTCTGGGGGTTGCTTTGCTGATCTTGGCTGGACTCTTCCATTTTTTCTCTGCTAGGACAACAGCGCAACTCTGTCCCAACAGGCTAGCTCAGCCTTATTTTCCATTGTGTGGCAGAAATAAACCAAGAGCAGGAACACCTAAGACTGGAAGTGTTACAGTGTTGTTCTCACCCTGTTTCATTGGCCAAAGCAAGTTCCAAGGTCAGACCCAATTTAAAGTGTGGCAAAATAGACCACCATGTGATGGGAGACATGGCAAAGTCACATTGCAGAATAGGGATGGATACCTGGTAGGGCAGGGAATTATGGCTACTTTAGCAATTTAACATGAAGACCTTATAAAAAGAATCACTGATAAGTCTACTCTAGAAATCTAATTAACCACTTGTTGGATGTAAAGTTGTCAGTCTCAATTTTTTCCACATAAAACAAAACAATGAAAAAAATAATGAGCCACAAAACAGACAAATTGATCAAGGATATAACAGGATAGGTCAAATTTCTTAAAATATTATCAGATGGAAATTTATTTATTTAAAAGTAAGAATATTGTAATGAATATTAGCTGGTTCCTACCTCTAGATTTAAATCTATTTTCTCATTTCTGAAATTGGTATTTATTTTTTCCAATTTTATTGAGATATAATTGATAAATAATATTGTATATGTTTAAGACATACAATGTGCAATGTGAAATTATTACTATAATAAGTTTAGCTAACATCCATCAGCTTGCATAGTTATATTTTTTCTTTTAATATCTACTCTTTAAACAAGTTTCAAATGTATAATATGGTATTATAAACTATAGTCACTAAGCTGTACATTACATCCCTATAACTTATTAACCTTATAGCTGGAAGTTTGTAGCTTTTTTTATTTTTTAAGATTTATTTATTTATCTGAAAGAGAGAGAGAGAGAGAGTGCATGGGGGAAGGGCAGAGGGAGAGAGAATCCCAAGCAGACTCTGAGTAGAGTGCAGAGCCTGATGCAGGGCTCCATCTCATGACCCTGAGATCAGGACCTGATCTGAAAGCAAGTCAGGCACTTAACCGACTGTGCCACTCAGGTGCCCCCGGAAGTTTGTACCTTTTGAGGGCCTTCACCCATTTCCTCCACCCCTTACACTCTCTTCTCTGGCAACCACCCATTTGTCCTGTTTTTATGAGTTCATTTTTTTAGGTTCCACATATAAATGAGATCATATAGTATTTGTCTTTCTTTATCTGATTTATTTCACTTGGTATAATGCCTTCAAGTTTCATCTATGTGGCCGCAAATGACAGTATGTCCTTTTTAATGGCTGAATAATATTCCATGTATATGTATATCTCATAATTTCTTTATTCACTCATCTGCCAATAG
Organism: Mirounga leonina; assembly: GCF_011800145.1. Taxonomy (NCBI): domain Eukaryota; kingdom Metazoa; phylum Chordata; class Mammalia; order Carnivora; family Phocidae; genus Mirounga; species Mirounga leonina. The sequence goes on along the minus strand of NW_023270323.1, from coordinate 56,158,994 downwards.
AAACAGGTTATTTCCATGTCTTGACTATTGTAAATAATGCTGCAACAAACTTAGGTATGCAGATATCTCTTTGAACTAGTGATTTCATTTCCTTTGGATATATACCCGGAAGTGGAATTATTGGACCGTATTTTTAATTTTGGGGGGAACATCCATTCAATTTTTGATTGACTCTACCAACTTACATTCCCACCAACGGTGTACAAGAGTTCTCTTTTTCACATACTTACCAGCACTTGTTATCCCTTGTCTTCTTTGTTTTTAAATTGAAGTATAGTTTACACACAATGTTACATTAGTTTTAGGTATACAACATAGTGATTCCATAACTCTATACAATATGTTATGATCATAGGAGTAGCTACCATCTGTCACCATACAATGTTGTTCCAACACCATTGACTATATTCCCTGTGTTGTATCTTTTTCCTGTAACTTGTTCATTCCATAACTAGAAGCCTATATTTCCCAATCCCCTTCACCCATTTTGCCCATTCCCCACTCCCCTACTCTCTGGCAATCACCATTTTGACCTCTGTATTTATGGGTCTATTTCTGGTCTTTTTGTTTGTTTATTCATTTGTTGTTGCATGTGTGTGTTTAGATTGCACATATAAGTGAAATCACATGGTATTTATCTTTCTTTGTCTGACTTATTTCACTTAGCATAATACCCTTTAGGTCCGTCAATGTTGTTACAAATGGTAAGGTCTAGTTCTTTCTTATGGCTGAGTAATATCCCATTATATATATATATATATATACCATTTCTTCTTTATCCATTAATCTATGAGTGGACACTTAGGTTGCTTCCACATCTTGGTTATTGTAAATAATGCAGCAATAAACATAAGGCTGCCTGTATCTTTTCAAATTAGTGTTTTGTTCTCTTTGGGTAAATACCCAGTAGCAGAATTACTGGATAGTATGATATTTCTATTTTTAATATTTTGAAGAGCCTCCATACTTTTGTCCACAGTGGTTGCACCAACTTGCATTCCCACTGGAAGTGTACCGGGTACCCTTTTTTCCACATCTTCATTTAAATTTGTTTCTTGTCTTTTTTTAATACTAGCCATTCTGACAGGTATAAGGTAATATCTTACTGTGGCTTTCATTTGCATTTCCCTGATAATTAACAGTGTTGATATTTTTTTCATGTGTCTGTTGGCCATCTGTATGTATTCTTTGGAAAAATGTTTATTCACTCCCTCTTCCTATTTTCTAATCAGACTATTTGTTTCTTTGGAGTTGACATGTATAATTTTATATGACTTTATATCTTTTGGATATTCACCCTTTATTGGATATATCATTTGCAAATATCTTCTGCCACTCACTGGGTTGCCTTTTTGTTTTGCTGATGATTTCCTTTGCTGTGCAGTTTCTTTTTATTTTGGCATATTGCCAATAGCTTATTTTTGCTTTTGTTTCCTATGCCTGAGGAGACTTACCCATAAATATGTTGCTAAGGGCAATGTCCAGGAGATTACTGCCTGTATTTTCTTTTAGGAATTTTATGGTTTCAGGTCTCACATTTAAGTCTTTAATCTATTTTGAGTTTATTTTTGTGTATGATGTAAGGAAGTGGTCCAGTTTTATTCTTTTGCATATAGCTGTCCAGTTTTCCCAACACCACTTATTGAAGAGACTTTTTATTCCCCATTGTATATTCTTGCCTCTTTTTGTCATAGTTGTCATAGATTGTATAAGTATGGATTTAATTTTGAGCTCTCTGTTTTGTTCCATTGATGTGTATGTCTATTTTTGTGCCAGTCCCATACTGTTTTGATTACTATAGTTTTGTATTATAATTTGAAATCTGGGATTGTGATACTTCCAGCTTTGTTATTCTTTCCCAATATTGCTTTGGCTATTCAGTGTCTTTTGTGATTCCATATAAATTTTAGGATTATTTGTTCTAGTTCTTTGAAAAACACCATTGGCATTTTGATAGTTATTGCAATGAATCTATGAATTGCTTTGGGTAATTGGACATGTTAACCATATTAATTCTTCTAATTCATGAGCATAGAATATTTTTTCATTTGTTTGTGGCATCTTCTTCTTTCATCAGTGTCTTATAGTTTTCAAAGTATAGGTCTTTTACCTCCTTGGTTAAATTTATTTCTAGGTATTTTATTCTTTTTGGTGCAATTATATATGGGATTGTTTTCTTAATTTTTTAATTTCTTTTTTTGCAAAAGATATCTGTATGTTGACTTCATATCTTCCAACCTTACTGAGTTCATTTATTAGTTCTAATTGTTTTTTGATGGAGTTTTTAGCACTTTCTCTATATAATTTTATGTCATCTGCAAATAGAGATAGTTTTACTTCTTCCATACCAGTTTGGGTGTCTTTTAATTATTTTTCTTGTCTGATTGCTATGGCTATAACCGCCAGAACTGTCTTGAATTGAAACGGTGAGAGTGGACATCCTTGTATTATTCCTCATGTTAGCGGGAAAGTGTTCAGTTTTTCATCATTCAGTATGATGTTAGTTTGGTTTTGACACATGACTTTATTGGCAGTTTTTATCATGAACAGGTGTTATACTTTTTCTTTCTTTTTTTTTATATGCAGAGGACAGGAAAAATACATGTTTACTTGTGTGTGCTTCTCACAGTATAACATTTTCAGGGGCTTATCTCTGACAATCCTAACCAAATTGATAGTTCCCTAGTTTAAACCATGGAAGATTTTTTTTTTCCTTGGATATGTGTTACTAAATACAAATATGAGTACTCTGCCCTTCACAAAGATATTGCCATTGGTAGGTATATTTGGTGCTTTACCTGATACTATTAACGTAAGTGATGGATTCATAAATCAGGCAGGTTCCATTACACTCTTACCTCATACTCATTCATTCTAAAGTTTTTCACTGCAGGATAACCTGACTGGTGCCCAAAGATATGTCCAGCTAAGGGCTCAATATTATGAATTAGAAATGGAGAGTATAGATAGAATAATCACTATAAGAATAGCATTGTTTACTGAATATGCAAAACATGCCTGGCTGCCTGGGCCTATTCTAACTTTGTTCTGTGTATTATTTACTTCATTTAGTATTCACAGCAGCCATGGGAGCTAGGTATCATTTTTAAACAGTTTGCAGCTGAGGAAACTGAGGCAAAAGTATTAAAAAGATTCCAAGGCCACATATCTTATTGGCAGAACTATGATTCCAACACAGACACTCTGGCTCCAAAGTGAAAACACTCTCACAATCCACAATATACTGCCTCCTCTTGCAAATAACCACTTATGAAACCAGTCGTTTGCTGTTAATTATTTAGTATTTTCCTGCCAAGAAAACTGATGCCAGATATTTATGTGTGACCAAGATTAACTTCAATTAGTGACTCTCTACTGCCATTGAAGTTTACCATGTCTGGAAAATTGAACAAGAAATATGGAGTACAGAATGTATTTATTCAGTTAGGCTGTTTAGTGGAAAGAGAAGAAAAGGCTAATCATATGTCTGATATCTTCTTACAAGTTTTGGATTGTGTTAATGACTTGTTGGCAAACCTTACGCTTTCCTGTCTTTTCCTGAAAAGCATCTGCAAAGGTTTTATTTGTTCAGTTATGAAAACTACAAGATGTGAAGTTCCGATAGATATAAAATGAGTTTTGCTGATAAAGCTGAAAGATTTAAAACTAGCTTTTCATCACATATAGCCCGCAACAGATATTGTTGAAGGAAATTCGTTCTTTTGACCAAGCAGCTCATGTCTTTGGATATGAGAGAACAGCGTTAAAGCTTAGAACACCAAAAGCAATTTACATCATCTAAGGGTCAAGTTTACATTAATGTAGGAAATGTTGCCATTATATGTTTAAAGTCATTGTTAAATTTAAGTCTGCACTTTTCAACAGAATTCCATATTGAGAGTCAGATTACAAATATCACAGAATCTCTATGGGCTCTAGTTACTGTGGTTGAGGTTTAATTTTAGTATATTTGTGATTTCATAAAGATTCAGCCCTAAAATATATGGTTTGTATTTATTCTAGAAAATTAACTTATTCTTACAAGTTACAAACAAATATTCTCAATGTACCTTAGATGTGGACTAATGCATATTTTATAATTTGCAGTATATTTCTAATAATTTACCACTTTAAATAATATGGATATTTATTCCAAATTTTCATGTGTGGATATAGTCTCCACCCATGATGAAATAAACAAACCAGAATAACAGCAACTCTTCTCAGAGGCACAGAAATGTAAAACATGATATATTCTAATAACAATAAGCAATTCTGTGTTGTAGACACTCTAAGAGCAAGTAGTAGACGATAAGGCATTTCCCAAACTTAATGTGCCTTAAAATTAGCTCAAAATTGTGCCTGTATCACGACATTCCTGCAAAGTGTTATGGTTTTTATATGTTTCTCTCTTATGCTCTAACTATCAGCTTCAACTATATTCTCTGTGTGCCATAGACTCGGAAGATAGACTGAGTTCAAACCCAGGCGGGGGCACTTACTAGCACAGTGATTTGGGCAAGTGACTCAACCTTTTGGAGACTCATCCCTAAAATGAGGATAAAAAAATAAATGGGTTAATAATTAAATATTTAAAACCATGACTGGCAATAAGCACTATGTAAATATTGTAAATTCTAGAAGCCAGTATGGGGACAGATGTTAATTAACTGAAATCTTTATTTTTATGAAGTTTCTTTAAATCCCATTTGGCTGCCTTTTTATATACTAACCTGCAAGAAGCAATGGAAAACTTCCCTCAGTTGACTAGACTGATTAGGCTTGATGACTTTATATATCTTTTCTTAAGCAGATAATGTTTTGTTGCTAGTATGTGGTACGGGAAACTTAGAGACATTTCATTATTCTAAAAATTAGTTATTCATAGGTTTGAAGGCTTGCATTCAAAGTTCTTTCTTATCCAAATATTTTCCTTGGAACTTTATGTGCCAATGAGGTAGAACTGGTGTGCTTGATTTGAACAACGGTTTGTATTTCCATAAAAATTATTACTAGGGCAGCAAAGAAAATATAATATTTGTAATTACTACTAAGAATAAAAGCCATCTGAATCTCTACTTAAGGTCTTTCATGAGGCAAAACATTTTGAAATGAGAATCTATCTTTATCAATATTGTATGTTCAGTTGGCCTAACATGCTGTGAGCTCTCAGGGTGAACAGGAATCTCAAATCCATGAAGCAGAGCCTCTCTGTTGTTTACAGTACTTAAAATAAATTGTTTCAGTTCTCTGTAGGATTGTTTCCTGTTGAGAAGAGCCTCATAATTAAAAACAGCAACTGGAATGGAATAACAATGCAGGTATTTTGACAATGTGGGCACCTGGTATATTATCTTGAAATAAACTGACCTATGGTTATTATCTATAGTGTTCTTTCTAGGCGGGATTTGCATAACTACAGAGAATTAGTCCCTCTGCCCATCCTTTTGAAAAGATCATAGAGTATTTAGTAGAGAGAAGATAATTATGCTATTTGGGATAATAGTCAGATTTACTGTCTAGGACTGCTATTCTTTACACTACATGAATTTCAGTATAATTGCTCAGATCCTCTTTAGATGAAAGCAGATTTATTTTTTCAGGTTTTCCTTTATGCTCCCTTTTTTCTTCTTCTTTTTTAAGCAAACAGGTCCAGCGTTGCAAGCCAAAATGCTATTTAATATTAAAATTGACCTTCTTTTGTCTGTATTTAGAAATTGTTTTTTGGAAAATTTTTCAAGTGTCATAAATCAATTTTTTTTCAAATTATGACTACCTTTTTTTCTAGTATTTCATTAGCATGTCTGTTGTCTAATATTTAGGATATAAATAAATTCTAGAAATTTTATTTTTATATAGAATATTTGATAACTATATATTCCTTCTTCAGAGTGAATCAATTGTATATCAGCAAAGTCAAGTGACAAGTTGAAGGAATCTTTCAAGTTGACTTTCTATTAAGAGATAATCAGAATATTTGTATTATTAAGGTTAAATATATTTTGTATTTTAATTGTAGTGATGCTTGCATATTAGATCTTAAAAACTTTACTTAACCAGAATAAATCCTCACCCCAAGGAATATGTCACATATTTTTTCCTCCTTGTCTACATAAATTAACTTCAAAATTTTTGTGACATGAGGGAGCTAAACTTTTAGCATTTTATATTGCTGATCCTGTAAATTATCCATTTATGGTGTTATACTGCATAAGCAAATCCAAAATTGTATAATGCATTCTATATTAATAAGTTTATAATAACTTTATTTTAATCTATGTAGTTTCAAGAATTATCTTTAATATGTTTTCAGAAATAAAACAGGATATTTTACCTACTGAGTTTTGATTACATGGCTATGAGAAATTTTGCAAAATCACAAAATAACTCTTAGTCACGATCTGCCATCCTCTTAATATGTTGTCCCTTAATTTATAGACAGTTTTAGAAATGTTCAAGTTAAACATTTTTTAATACACACAGCTACCTTTGAAATGGTTTTCATATTATTCTGTCTTCATTTTTCAACTAAAAATATTTCTAGTCAACAGAAATCACCTAATATAATTAAAAATATACTACAACTTCTGACATTTAATTGAAGAGTTATTACATATTTGTGTAGCATCTGTGGGTAAATAATGAATCCATATATTGCTATAAGTTAAAATATCCAGAATCTATTGAGACACTGCTTTCTAGGTAAAATTATCATAATGCAGATATTGGCCTATATATCATCCATAATCTGTTTTCAGATTACTCTTCTGATAGTACAAAATTGGGCTTATTTTTAGGCCTTCCATGAAATTTCACAATGAAAGCATAAAAGTAGTGGATCTATGTTAGCAGTGTTCATCTCAAACTCAGCTACCTCAAACCTACACACATACACATGCACACCACACACACTCACTCCTTACTAAAATCAGAGATGAAGAAATAGGGAGAAAGGAGGGAGGGAGGGAGGGGGGAGAGAGAGAGAGACTAGACCATGTACAACTATTACAACAAGCAACATTCCTATTATTAAGTCAGATTCTTGAGATAAAAATATGTGAGAGCTGTCTTTCAAAGACTTCTCTTAAAGCATGAAATGGTTATATGGCATCCTAATTTAGCCAGTCCACAAAGCTATCTGTGATGGCAGTAAAAGGTTCTTTCTTGAAATGGAGGCTTCATTCTTTTTTTCCCAGTAGCTATTCAACATCCTTTGTCTATTTATATTCATTATTGCCACTGTAAGAACAGTGCGGTTTTTCATTACTTCATTGGCATGGGATGCACTGATTCAGTTTTGCTGTCCGTTCTGACCCCTTTCTTTCCCTCCCCCACTTTCACTTACTGAAAATCTACAAATAGGAGACACACCATACACAGTACAATACAGTTTAAAATAAATAGCACACACATCACAAATTAAGTTGTCATGTTTAGCTTGAGTTTAACAGAATTGAAGGTATTGAACAAAGAACACAAAGAATCTTATGAACAAACACTATATTTTGATGATTTTTTGGTAGGGAATGATTTTTTAAAGTGTGTTAAGTAGTATTAGCAATCCTCTGAATTTCTACTATATTATTATTATGGATAATTTTTATGCCCTTTAAGATACTCAGTTGAGAAAGAAAAAGCAGTTTGGTAAGATGATTGACCTGATAACTTCACAGTTTTGTTGTGAAATATGTGCAGGTCTTTAGTATGAATTCTTTATTTGTGGCTCATTTCTTAATTTTCTAGGATGAGCATGATCATCTCACAAATTTTGTTTTTAAATGTTTCTCATGTTGTGTAAGCTATATTCGTTCACTGCATGGAAAACTGTAGGATTCTTGTTTTTCTTACATTTTACTCTAAATAATCACATCAATATAATATAATGGATTCTTTATTATGACTTGCATAACTAGGAAAATAATTTTTGAAAAATACATATTCTGTGCTTTCCCTCCTTCTAATAATCATGGCTAGGAGGAAGTGATATTGAATCTTAAAGCAGTTTAACAAAAGTAATTGGATCTCACACAACAGAAAATCAGTTTAAAATATACATTTTGCCAGCTCAGAGAATTCGGTCTGTTATCGCTATTGCATTCACATTTATTCTTTTTCTTGCAAAATGCATAAGAAAAACCTCCATTGTATCCAAATGCCTTAGGTGTGGTTTAATGGCTTCGCTCTCTTTCTCGTCCCCGAAATAATTTTATTTACAAAGAACCTAGAAAAAATAAAGATGTGACAACCCTTCATTCTCTTATTCCTGGGAGCTATAGGATATATAAAAATCCCTCTCTAAACGTAGTTTTAAAAGCTCTGTACAAGACCAGGCCTGGCCAGTGGAGGAAACTGGAATGATCTTGAGAAGTCTAAGCCCTCTTTGTATGTAAGTGCCTCTGATCCTGGAAAAGTCTGTCTTGTGTTCAAAATCTCTTGCATCTTTCCATCTTTGTTGAGTCCCTGCAGGCATTATTATATCTGACACCCTTACAGCAGGAATTCTCTGGAAGAGCATGAGACATCTTTGGCTTATCAGAAGTGGGTTTGGTTCTAAACAGGTCCATAATCACTGGTCCCAGACTTTTCTGGCTGTTACAGGCAGTAACCAAAACACTACTTTTACGAGCATTTTGTGTTTCACAGACACTTATAACATCATGAGAGCCCACCAACGTAGCTGGGCCCTTAGCCAGGCTGTATAGATGTCATTACTTTGCGTCACCTAGCGAGACAACTAGGGTGCACACAGTGTGTGTCTTAAGCCCTTATGTAGTATCTTCTGAGGCATTGGCATCATGGTCTGCTCAAGTAATTTATGAGACTGCTTTAGAAACTCCATACAGGTCTTGACGACGTTGTCATCCCTGGAAAAATCTTGCCCCTTACTGTTTTCTCTTAGTAAAGTTTCAGATGCAAGTTGAATAGAGGAGGCTATGTAGAGTAAAAGGAAAAAAAAAAAAAAGGTGAGCCTTAATATAATTGTAAATGATGTAAACCCAGTAAGTGTAAGTACCAATGATAACAAGTTATATAGCATTATGACTGAAAATCTGTAAATTGTATCTAATATTTGTTTGCTAGATTGTGTTTTAGAATTTTAAGGAACTAGGAAAAAGTTATAGGTACTTTGGAATCTGTCTTGAGTAAAAATTCAGTAAATGAATTTACCTGGGTTAAACAGCCACATGCTACCATAGCTTCCAACTCAATCCACCAATAGATGTGAGGTCTAGCTCCGTTTCCTCTGGCTCCATTAGAGGCCCTGAGCTTTTCAGTGAATACATTCAAGATTCCTATACACATATGAAGCATTTGATAGAGCAATAAGTATTATGAAGCTGAGACATAGTTAATATTTTAGTATTCAGTAATTCATTTATTCCACAATCATTCATCAGTATCTAAAATGTGCCAAGTGATTTTCTAGTAAGGATATGTATCAAGCCAATATATATTATTTTTTTTCCCTGCTAGGATATTAGCATCATTATGATATTGCTAAAAACACAAATTTTCCATTTTGGAGAGGCTATGTCTGTTTCTCTGTAGAATAGAATGACAGAGGGAGATAATTGGCTGAAATTTACAAGAAATAAATTCCCTTTCACCATATTCAGGGACAGGAAAAAGGTTTCATCTTTCATCCAATACTGGGTAATGATGTTTGGAAGGATGTGGAAGTAGAGGTCAGCCTCTGACGGGAAGTGGGGGGTGGGGACTTTGTGGACTAGCATTGCCGTTTCTAATGACAGAATGACAAAAGCTAAATTTTATTCTTCCTTTACATTTCACATAACTTATTGTACTTCTTTTATGAAAGTTATGACTTTCTAAAAGGATTAAAGTTACTTATGTACTTGTCTCCCTTTCTTAGATTCTCTGCATCTTGAAGATAGGATCCATGTTTAAATTAACCCCACAATCCATTGGTAGGGAATACCAGGTGACTCTTTGTTGAATAAATTGCTGTAAAAATCTGTGTTTATGTCAGATGACACCTCAAAAACGTATAAAAACTCATCAGTCTCTTTTAAATCCATGTCCAGCATTGCTAGAAAGTAGCAAAGCTTATATAAATTATGATAAGCACTCTGCTGTCATTATAACACTCAGATTTACTTTGAAAGGGAATTGAAATCAGCCACTGGGAACATTCTAAATCCTCTACTAATTTTAGGTCATTAGTTGTACTTCTTTTGGAACATTAAACAATTCTCAAATAACATTTTTTAATGTTGTTCTAAAACATATGCCTCTGTCTCGCCAAGTCATTTGGAAGTTTTTCCTTCCTGGGAAGCTAATCCATCCTATTTCTAGTTTAAAAAAGGATTTTAGTTGAAAGTAGGTTTAATGGTTAAATGGTTAGTAACCCCTAAAAAAAAAAAAAAAAAAAAAAAGAACAGGATGTCATCAACTTGAGTAGTATCCAATTTAAAATCTGTTTTTGGATGTTCTGCCCTCAACTGAAGCCATAATTTGGGTATTGATGGTGTAAATGAACAAGAACAAAAGATAAAGAGGGGCCACATGAGGATCTTCTGACCAATAATGATGTTTACTTAAAATATTTAAAACACTATGGGGCACCTGGGTGGCTCAGTCATTAAGCGTAGGCCTTTGGCTCTGGTCATGATCCCAGGGTCCTGGGATGGAGCCCCGCATCGGGCTCCGTGCTCAGCAGGAAGCCTGCTTCTCCCTCTCCCACTCCCCCTGCTTGTGTTCCTTCTTTTGCTGTCTCTCTCTCTCTGTCATATAAATAAATAAATAAACCCTAAAATATTTAAAACACTAAAATTAAACAAAGCTTGAAGTGTATGTTCTTTAACACAGTAAAAACAAAACAAAACTAGTTAAAACATCCAGAAAACTCTACATAAAATTGGATAGTCAAGAATCAAACAGGATTAAAAGAAAAGAAAAAGAAAAAGAAAAAAAAATGGAAATCTCAATATATATTTAACAGACAGCTCCTGTTAGCTTACTCTTTTTTTGAATGGTTAGAGTCCTACTAAAAACTTTTTGAAGTTAAAGGTAGGTAATACAAAATGTGCAACTGTTCTGCTTCATTGATCTACACTTTTTTCCCTTAATGCAGTTTTTTTTATTCCTTGTTGGGCCATAGTTTTTCATTAACTTATCTGCCATGTTCCAGCTTTAGATTCATTTCATAGGCTTTTGGATATTTTCTTTGTTCATAATAGGAAGTGATTGATCAACTCATTCATTCTCTGTTATTTTTCATGCCGATGAGCTAATATCCTGTAGAGTCATTTTTTAAATTTTGTTTCAGCCTTATGTTACAGCCTGTCCGGACACGTAGGAAGGAAGGGGAGTTCTGGCTTTTAACATATCTTCTCGTGGATCTAACCTAGATTAATTTGTCATGGATCGGTGACCATTGAGAGTCAATGTTGATAATGAATCCTCACACTATACCTCAAAACAGAGCTGAAAATCTGTATCACATTAATGGTAAATATTAATTCTTCCACAAGTCATACATCAAGCTGAGACTCATTATCTTTCTATTTTATTTTTCCTGTTTTTTGCCTTCCATTTCCTTCTTCCTTACCTCATACTCTCTTCTTCTTCTTTTCCTTTTTTCCTTCTTCCATACTTTCTTCCCTTCCCCTTTACTCTCCCTCTCAACCCCCTCCCTCCCTCCTTCCCTGTGTTCCTTCATTTTTTTTTCGGTTGCTTCTGCTTTTTCTTCCCTAACTTTTCTACTATTTTTCTTTTTCTCAGGTCTTTTTTTAATTTTATTTTTTTCTTTCTTTGTATTTTTTCAATCTCTATGTTATAATTACCATATATTCACTGAAAACTAGTTAGGTATGAAGGAAAGAATAGAGAGAATAGATGACAAAATGAGGATTCAGCCTTTCTTCCCTTACTCCTTCCTTCTTTCCTTTCTCAAACACATATTTATTGAAAACTTCTTATGTGCACCTATCTAAGAATTTGAGGCACAGAGTCATGTTTATTTTTCACAGTCTGTTGACAAGTGAGTAGGGAGGCAGTGGCTAAGCAAGGTTAATTAGCTTGTATACGCTCATAGAGTTAGTGATAAGAAAGCAGGTATGTTTAATCCATGATCCCTAGCTTAGCCAATGTCTTTATACCTCTTCCACTTTCTAGATTTGGTTTTTTTTTTTTTTTTTTTTTTTTTTTTTTTCAGACAAATCCCTTAGCACTTGTCTCTTACTTTTAACGATCTGGGAAATGGACACAATGACACTTGCCTCATTCTCTTCTCATTCAGTAGGAAAAAATGCCCTAAATTATGTCAGGCACTAAATAATCTATTCCTATGATGATGGTAGCTTACACTTATATGACCTTCTGTGTGTCCACAGCTATCCTTGTCACTCTGCATGGATAAATGCCTGCCATTCATAATAACAGCTTAACTATTTATCTTAATGAACATCGGTATGCTGAGTTTAATCAGCACACGGTCACTATTCACAAGATCTTCTTAAAGCAGAGAGATGTCTTTGGGCTGTTACATCCTTTGTACCTTTTGTCCTTATTTTCATGTCCAGGTGCTGTAAGAAAAAAAAAAAAAGGATATTTTTAACCCATCTCAATTCAGGTTGAATAAAATGTTCATTTAAGACAAATTTTGAGCTGAGAAGGCAACGTATATGAATTAGCAGACTATTTTTGTTAACGTAATAGAATAGCACTAGGAAGGAAGGAAGAGTGGGAGAGAAATAATCAGTGGCTATGATTTGCTTCTTTAACTGTAGAGGAACAAATTAGAAGGGCTATCATCTTAAAGATTGCTTAAAAATTTAAGAATAATTAAAGAATAATTTATTTAGTACTGATATCTCAATTTGTAGCAAGCAGCAATATAATTAATATTCTGTGGATGCTTAGCCATTTGAAATATTTTATCTCATGGATTTTTTATGTTCCTGTATTTTTTCAATACTGTCAGGAAAATATATTTACTAATTGAGAACTTGTATTTGTTGTTAGTTTTCCATATAGAAAGAAAAACACTCTCAAACTCCAAATAGAAATGACATTGAATATTTTATAACTGTCAGGGGAGGGAGAAAAACATCTCTTTCATAAAAATTCATTTATTTTAACTTACTCCAACTTAGTTTAAAATAATCTAATCTAGCATAATGATAGTGGCTTGGTGATTTATCTGTAAGTACTTCCATTCTGTGGAAGAAAAAAAAAAGGGGGGAATCTCTTTAGTTATCCACAAGATAGCAGATTTAATTATATCTTTCCCAGCAGGAAAAAGTTTATTAGTGCTTCTCCTTCTTGGTTGATAGCCCTGGGGTTAAATATTCAATATGATCATTATTACATCTGAATCACTAGTAACTCGAAAGTTTTTTTTTTTTTTTTTTTTCTGTTAGTTCATAGACAAAAAATCCAGTCTGATGTTGACTATTTTGGAATATTTAGCCCTAACTATCTGGACACATTGTAAGCAGCATATTTTATTTTACTCGTTTCCCATATTCATGAATAATGTATGACTAGTCCTACTTCTCAGATCAACTTATTCTGAATCCTCAACCTGACTGCAATTCGAAATGCATTTAATCATACCAAATCCCTGTATGTCCTTTGGAAGCCATATAGGCATATCATGAGCAGATAATTAGTCCTTATTTTGACTGCACAACATTTTTAATAGTTAAATGACACTCTTTAATACACCCTAAAGGATTAATGAATCCCTTAAGTCATTGCTCGCTTTTATTCAGAGAGACAAGTTCTCCTTGACAGTTACTTTAAAAGACAAGTTGTCTCAAGATATTTGTTTTCCCTTTTAAATTCTCTTGCTTTTGCGCTTAAGCTCTGCATTATTTAGGCTAGTTAACACGCAAAGCAGGAAGCTGTTTCTTAACTTGTCCCCGCTCTTTTTGAAGATAATTTAACGCATGTTAACTGGGATTCTACACCTTTTATATTTTCCAATCTGTTTAAAGATTCTTTAGATTAAATTATTTTTAATGCTTATAAAGCCACCCAAGTAATAAGCTAGATATTACACTGTGTTGAAAGTACATATTCTTTTTAAATTTCTCAATTTTACCATTTTCTCATATCCCCATATGAAAAAAAAAATAAGATTTAAGCAGTAAAAAAAATGTGATTTTATACAAAATAGTAATTATGTGAAAATTGTTTCTTTAGGGGAAATGAGAGATTATACCTAGTTAGGTAAATGACAGAGTACTAATTATTATTTATAGCCTTTATTATTATATACCTGCAAGTCACAATAGATTAAATTTCAGTTAACTTTGAACAGCTAGTAATTATAAAATACAATGCTGTCAGAAAAATCATTAACTTACGTACACCTAATCTTTGAAATTAAATTACTTTGCATTTCTTCTTTTAAGCTTCTTGTAATATGCATTTTAATACTTATTAATTTAAATAATTTTAAAATCACTGGGGCTTTATTTTAAGGGTATGTATTTAGCACTATAATTTATAATACAAAGACATGAATCTATATTTGTATGTGAAAACTGTTGTTTTCCTGTACTTAACTGGTAAATATTCTGAAGATGTAAGGTTTTGACTTTTTAAATTTATGCCAAGCAAAGAGGATATTGAGTAAAAATACTAATTTTCAATAATTTAGAATGAATATTCTATCATTCAAATGTATGTGTGGAAAAGAAACTAGAATAGTAGTTAGACCAATAGTAGCAATAACAGTAGAAAAATATATTAAGTGCTTCTATATGTAGATCATTACACTGGGCACTTAGCATGCATTAGAAAATTTAATTATCCAAACAACCCAATGAGATAGACTCAGAGTTAAGTAACTTGCTCAAGGTTACATTGCTGATAAGTGACAGAATGTGGACTCGTATCAGACTTCCTTTGCTCAGATCCCAGTGTATTAATCACTCTGATTCATTGATTCCATCCAATGAAGAGAAGTGAAAGTAAAGGTCTTCATAAAATGAAAATAAAGGTTTACACAGTGCATGAGTCCTTGGTTTTTAAACTCCAAGATACAATTATGAAAAAGTACAAGGTATATAAATGTTCTTAAAGTCACTACTGTCTTTACCGCATTCTCTTCTAATATACATAGCTTTCCCCCATTTCTAGAGATTAAATCTCAGCTCCATGGGTTGCAGCTATATATTCTCAAAATAAACAAAAATATTTGGATATTAATCAATTACCTGATTAATACAGGGAATTGAATTGGATAAGTATAGGTCAAGTATTGTTTTGTGTTCATTTTCTCTTAAGAAATCACTACAGTCAGTATTTCTTTCCCAATTTAACCAACACAACTGTGATTAATATGTCCTACATAATCTCTCTGATGCTTTGTTTGCCAGAAATAACTGTCCACACTTCTTTTCTATTGTGAAAGCATTTATTTCCACTTCTCACATTCAGTTCACCAAGGAGTGGTTCGGCATCTCCCATTCTCAGAAGTTCAGCCCAGCCCACTGTGGTTTCCAAACATGGCTTTCCTGTCTCTGGAATGACAATGATCCCAAACCTCATAATTGAGGTGTCTTTCTATCATGCAGAATTCAAAATAGACCTGTATTGTGATGATGAAATTTTTCTTAGCAGAATATGGTTTTAATAATAGACGTTTGAGGCTTTTTCCACCACAGTAATTTAGTCTCCTTATTTTGACTTGGACACAAAACTCTTCATCTTCAATACCAACTGAGGGACAGCTGTGAGAGAAAACCCCAAGGGAACATAGTCTGTCCCAATGTCATTCTGGCCCTGGAACCTCCACCCACACATGCTTTTCGAGTTTTCACCTTCTGTCTGTCCAAACTAAAACTCCTTCTACACAGACAATGCTTTCCTGCTTTAATTCAGTTTAGACAAAGATGATTTTTTTTTTTTTTCCTAACATATGACCTGAGTTTCTGGTACATTGGTGTGCTGTTATTGAGAGGTAGTACGGCACAGCTCAGAGGTCAGACTGTCTGGGTTTGCAACCTCATTCTATCACTGGCTAGATACAGACTCTTGGGTAACTCACTTAACTTCTCTGTGCCTTAATTTCCTCACCTGTAACACGGGGTGACATACAACCTTTCCCACAGAGTTGCTGTGAGAACTGAATGACTTAATAGATGTAAAGCTTTAGAATAGTACATGACATATCAAATTTTTTTGAATGAATGAATATACTTCTGCAAGTTATGTTACCCCACTCGTGGGACCTCTGCCCTTCACGGACCTGGAACCTTCAGGCCAGCTTTTTTTTTTTTTTTTTAAGGTTTTATTTATTTATTTGAGAGAGAGAGAGAGAGCACAAGCAGGAGGGAGGGATAGAGGGAGAAGCAGACTCCCCACCCAGCAGGGAGCCCGATGCTGGACTTGTTTCCAGGACCCTGGAATCATGACCTGAGCTGAAGGCAGACACTTAACGGACTGAGCCCCCAGGCGCCCCTTCATGCTAGCTTTGTTCAGTAAACTCCATCTCTTATTTTGTCTCCATACTAGAATTTTCACTGAGTTCCTCTGGCCTGCCATAACAAGTCCTAGTTCCACTAGTCCTTGGCTTATTTGAAGAAGAGAGAAGGCTGGCAAATTAGCAAGATTCCCATCAAATGATTCCCTTAAGTACTTACAGAATATAATCAAATGGTTAATACGGTCCACATACATTTTAAGTATGTCATTCAAAGGGAACTCCCAAAGCATATGTTTTAGTGATGATTTTCATTATTCCAATACTTGTAGTTTTATCTTTTTTGTTTCTTATAGAGAAAGATTCCTTTGAGCTGTACAAGACACTGGCCAGGACACAAAAGCTTTCTAAAATTAATTCCCTCCAGCCAGTCTTGTCTGCCTGGGAGCTGCGGAATAGCCAGTGAAGCTAATTCATTGAACACATGGGAAAATCTGTTTGCACCATGAAACCTGTTTTCCTATGTGATGCCCACTGCTGGCAAAGTCAAAACTGAAAACATTGGGAGGAAAAAAAAAAAAAAAGACTTAAATAACGAGCATGCACAGCAGATGGTGGGGATAAATAGCCGATCGTCACTGTCTGCTTATCTCACTGTACTACTGCCTTTGAGTTGTTGCAATACCATAATTTCACCACGATTAACTATGAAATTATGTTGGACTGTTAAGCTCTGATTCATGCTTTTCTTAAGTCATCTGCAGAAGACATGACATTCTAATTGCACTCGTGAATTTTTTACACTATGAGTTTGTTAAGTGCAGACACATTTTACGAAAAAAAAAAAAAAAGCCTAAATGTATGTAATTTGACATAGTGACAGATTAATACTTAGGCATTAGACCAGCAGTACAATTAGACAGCTTAAATGTGTCCTACATCGTAATGTCTATATGATTTTAAAAAGTCACATTAAGTCTTCCTTTTTGAAAGGGTCTGTTGCCATTTTGCTGATTGAAATAAATCAAAGTGTATCAGAGGATTTAAGTGAATTAGAGAAAGCTCATCACAATTACACATAATTCTAGAAAACTGGAATCTAGGTAATTAACTATAAATTCAGAATGTCTCAAGGTAAGAAACTGTATTTACAGTAGACTTCTTGAGGTGGTTATTGAGGATGTGACTAGCTCCTATTTTTTGAATTATCTGATTTCTTTTTGAATAAGAATAAAACTTTTTGTCTCTGAAGTATCATTTGAAATGACAGTTAAAAGCACAATTTAAAATTCACATGAAATTATGGGCATATTAAAATTATATTTTGTATTAGATATCATATGATATACAGCTTACTCAGAAATAGGCAAGAATACACAGACTTCCCTGTGATATGATTTAAATTATAGACTTTCAGTAGTTTTCAGTGTGACCCAAAATAAAAATTCCATTTTATACAGGGACCAAGTACACACATATAAATATTTATACTCATGTAAAAAACTACAACAAAAATCTTCATAAAATAGTGTGACCATGATGTGAATACTGATTATAACTTCCTAAATGGGTTCAGTCACCAACTAGTGAATCATGGTCTTCAGTTAGAAAAGTACTTATCCTAATTACCTATGATCCTACCTTCTTAAAATGTACCCATCAGGTTGCCACCAAAAGGCAAATAAAATTTGTTGATCTGAAATAGATTGGCACACTGCCTACAATAGTTCTTATTAAAATACACCCACATTACAAGAATGAGAGAAGAGAACCTTCTGCTTTTCACTTTTGCCATCACATAGAATACCTTTCCTTCATGACTTGTTTTGAAAATATTTGTTTATGAAATAAGCTGTGTGTAAGCCAAAAATAAATTTTATTATTGAAAGATTTGTATAAGTGCCAGCCAGAAGTCCTGACAACACTAAAGAACTCTAAAATAGCCACCATCCATAAGCAAAGAAGTTTCACAAATTAGGTCATATGGATAGCCTTGTGACCACTAAGTATGGGGTTTTCCCATTAGATCTACTCTTCGCACCTCCTCCTGCCTCCACTGAACCCACTACCCTCCCCCAGGCTGAGCATGAAGGCTACATTTTGTTCTTAAAATATAACCATGGCTTCTTTCAATCAACTACAATGTTCTGTTAGAAAACATATCTCAACTGGAGAAACAGGCCCTGAAAGGGGATAAGGAGAGTGAATAGTTGGGAAGTTTATTCAGATCTGCAAATACCAAATAAACAAAAATCACTTCACCTTTTCTGCTTGGCCAATTACACTGGGAAGAAATCAAGAGAAATCACAATTAGGCTATTTAGAAGAAATCTCAAAGGAGACATCTTGGAACTGGATTTTGAATGGTTTGGTGACAAGGCAAGGAATAATAGAAGAAGCAACACATTAATATCATGAACACATGGGGCAACAAGAGGCTTTCTGGAAATGACAACTGCATTAGGTCTGTTGAAGTGGCAAATGGGAGTAAGTAAGAATGGAAAGAGGTTAAGGATAAGAGGTAGACAGGATTCAGATACTGAAGGGCCTTCTGTGCAAAAACATGGAATTTGAAATTTATAGTGAAATTTATAGAAGAGGGTTTTCAACTAGGGAGAGACTTGTTCCTCTACTTACTGTTCTTAAAATAATGGTAAGGTGTTTTTTATTAGACACGTTCCTGCTAACCACCAGAAGTGAAACAGGCTAAACAAAAACAAAAGCAAACACAAAAATGCCCTCAAGTAATAAATATCAGGAATTCACAAAAGCCCCATGAATGTGATGAAGCCTGACGAAGCCCTCTTTAGGGTTGCACCCTAGTACCTGCCTCTCCTTCATAGATACTATGCCAAATGGGTGCTCTCTCTCTCTTTCTCTCTCTCTCTCTTTCTATTTTTGGGAATCACACCACCCACATACAGAATGGCTTAAATTGATCTCTCTGGTAATGATCTCAGAAACAACTATCACTGAGGGATGGAACAGAAGGAAGTTATCATTCGGAAAAAGTGAACTGTTAGTACTTTCCAGAACAAAAAAGAAATGGGACTTTGTTGACTGGTCATAGACAAATCACTGAGACAATCATATACTAGGATGTAGCGAAATTTTCAGAAGTGCAAAATGAAAATTCTTGAGCAGATGCTCAAAATTTAGGTAAACACAACTCAGTGAAAACTTTTGTAAATCAAAAACCTTCCATTCTATTTCCTATTTCCTATTTACTTCCTTTCATGGATGAAATCTGGCTGGTAAGGGTCAAATACATCAATTCTGTGCTGACCCTACTCAACCAGGAAATAGGTGGGAGTGTGTATTAAGTTCTTCTTGAAACTGTAACAAAGTGCTACAAACTGAGTGTCTTGGAAAAGCAAAAATGTGTCCTCTTACAGTTCTGTAGCTCAGAGGTTTGAAATGGGCCTCATTCATGGGCTAAAATCAGTCTCTCCAGGGCTGCATTCCTTTCTAGAGGCTGGAGGAGAGAATCTACTTGTTGCCTTTTCCAGTTTCTAGAGCCTGCCCTCATTCTTTTGTTTGTAACCTAGCCTCCTAAAATCTCCCTATTTGTAGGTCAGTATATTAGCAACCTCAACACCATCTGACACCTTAATTCCCCCATCCCTTGTAAACTAACGTGTTCACGGGTTCTGGGGATTAGGATGTAGGGTCCTTGGGGGGGACTTTTGTTCTGCCCCACGCCAAAAGCTACGCAGTGTGGCTCTTGCAGCGTCACATGGAGCATTAGAAGTGGCTCTGAATCCATGCAGCATGAGAAGGTATAATGTAGGCAGGAGAGGATCTCCAGAGCTGGCCTGTCTGCCAATCACAGGCTCCAAGGGAGGTTCAACAGTGAGACCTTGCCACTCTCTGAAGAAATAGGAAGTAAATAAAGGAAAACATTTCAATGAGCAGCAAAAATCAATGAAGCAAACTGATCCAGTGTTACTTCATTGATTTCCCCCACTTTAGCTACTTTTTGAGTCCTGTTTGCTAATCATCAGAGAACATTTCCTTCCTTCTCTTTCCTTTTATTTACCTGCTCTGCACTCCCAAGCTCTTCAACACTCTTTTGGTCCTAATTGTGATTGCCAAATTTAGTTTCAACTGATCAACTTATTGACCAGACTAAGGAGCCAGCTTCCAGCCGTTTTAAAGCTCCTGCCATAAATTGTTTTTGAGCTCCCACTAAAAGCTTTCAGAACCTCATCTCTCAATAGTACTGCAAAACAATGTTTTTGTGAAAACTTCCTTAGTAAGGAACACAAAGGAGGAACTTTATGTCTTTGTCCCAAATCACAATAACTAATGGGATTCTGTTACAACAGAGCTGTTATTATGGAAATACTGCCAATTAGATCAGCTTTTCTGTATGACTTGCGAGATATTTCAACAGGTAATCGCAAGCACAGAGTTTGAGAATATATTTGCAAATAGTCGTATCATTAGAATAATTGCAGAGTTTCTCAAGATTTCTACACTGAAGGAGAAAATGCATGGCTACTTGTTTTGGTTTTGGTTTTGGTTTTTATTTTTTTTGCTACATTAAAAATTAATTATATTGCTTCAATAAATATAAATTGCTACAATCACATTCTATTACCATTCTACTTCATACATGATTTGAGCTTTAATATAGTTTATTTTAGACTTCACACAAAATAACGCATAGAAAAAGATACTTAGAAATATCTTCTATCTCATTATAGCCACTGTAGTGATTTCTTCTTAATTAAGACATCACCACATACCGAATTAATTTGTTTTAATATTTAACATACTTGCATTAAGTAGATATTTAATACCAGCTCCTTATTACAGGAACTATTCATTAACTTCTCACTTACTTAATAAAAGTGCTTTGTTGTGGTTTATGTTGGAGGAAAGAAAGTTTGAGAAAATAATATCTATTAATTGATTTTTTTTAATTTTATTTTTTTAACTTCTTTATTTGTATAGAATTATGTTATGTGGGGAAGCAAAGGTAAGATGAACACTGCCTTCAAGAACACAATCCAAAGATAATATTCTTACAGTTAATAGGTCCTTTGTGTACTATTTTTAGAATAAACATATATTCCTAAAGACAACATTAATATTTATTGTAGGATATATATTCTACAACTTTATGGTTAATTATGAAAACTGAAGATTTGAGACCATTACTGGAAAGTGACTCTAAGTTGATGTTTGCAACTCTTTTCTTGTTATCCACATCACACTTTACAGTAAAACCAATATAAAGTGGCTAACACATTTCATTAACTTAAAAAAAAAAAAGAAAGAAACCCTCATCTGGATCATTATTGTTTTGTATAAATTTTCATAATAAGAAAAATTCACCTCCCATCTTCTGATAAGTGAATGAAGATCTGGTTGCTGGCAATCCCAGACACTGATTTGAAGCAAATGTTGGATGTACATTTTAGGAAAGAACACATTTTCCAACTGGTCATCAATAATCACTTAAACCCATCCCGAAACATTAATTTGCTATTTATATAAAGCCTTATAAATTGAACATTTACATGACCAACTTAAAATATTAACATAATCAAACCTAAATTATTTTCCTTACTTCTAAATCGGTTTCATAATTTGTTTTTGTTTATTTGTTTTAAATCTTTCTGCCAGTGTTTGGTAATTTATTTACTGTCTATAATTTCTATTTTTGGACGATGCATGTCACATTGTAAAATGTTTCTTAACCTTTGACTGAAACTCAAAGGGAAAAAAGTCAAGTATAAAAATATACCCTCTTTGGGCACCTGGGTGGCTCAGTTGGTTAAGCAACTGCCTTCGGCTCAGGTCATGATCCTGGAGTCCCGGGATTGAGTCCCGCATCGGGCTCCCTGCTCGGCAGGGAGTCTGCTTCTCCCTCTGACCCTCCTCCCTCTCATGCTCTCTGTTGTCATTCTCTCTGTCTCAAATAAAATAAATAAAATCTTTAAAAAAAAAAAAAAAATATATATATATATATATATATATACCCTCTTTCTCCCATCCACCAGGAGGTTGGAAATATACTGTGACCTTAACTCAGGTATCTTGAGCTCCACTGAAACTTTATGCAACTTGGGGGGTACATATCTACATTTATGGGAGGAGGTAATACTTCTAGTTTTCATCAGATTATTGAAGTCTATGACCCCCAAAGTAAATAATTTCTAATACACGAAAATCCAAGAGACTAAAAAAAACATTATGAAAGATGGGATTTTTGCAATGGAAAATAAGCATGAATGGCTGAAAAACCAAAATTGGGGTTTTAGTGGAATAATCAGTTGTTAACTTGTGAAATAAATGCCCCCAGTCTTTTCCTGGGTTTTATGAACTCTTTTGATCAATATCAGAGCATCTTCCCATTTCCAGCCTTTTTCTTCCTGTCTTTCCACTCTGCTCCCTGAGCACTCCCTTAACCTCCACCTCCTCTAATTTTCATGTGTGAAGAGGGAAATCAAAGTGAAACCCCAGCTCTGATGTGCATAAATTGATCACTCCTGGGCAGTCACTATACCTTTTTCTGCTGTAGTGTAGTTTTCATGTGCCAACCAGCAGATTCATGTTTGAGTTGATTCAGCAACACTGCTTGAGACATGGCATGCACAGTAGATGATAATGCCATGTTCAGGATGACAGTGGTCTAAGCCTCAGGGCAGTAAATGCTTCTTGAGATACATCCAATCACTGTTTAACTGAGTTTAGCCTAAGGTACAGAGAAAAGTTGCTGATGCTTTCAAACATGTTTAAACATTTTAATATTGTCTTGGCATGTCAGCTCGAACTAGAACACTCCTAGGTATAAAATGCAGTGAAATCCTGTATGCAGACCCAGAATTTCCAGAGCTTTCTATAGTAGCCCTCAGCTTGAACTTGTTAATTAAATGTGCTTACATCTCTGAAAATATTCTTTGGAAGAGTTGAACTTTCAGCAATATTGGTCACTTTGTTACTCACGAGAAGACATAAAAGAAGTAGCATATATTATTTCCAGATCTCAAGCTGTTTATTGCAGACAAGATAATATAATACATCCACGATCACTATCTCAGAGATCCATCACTGCATTGATGAACTCTCTCCCCCTCCCAAATGAAAAAAACAAACAAATAAACACAAATAAACATAATGTAGGTGCTTCAAACAACAAAGATTTATTACTCCTCACATTTCTGTGGATTGACTATGTGGTCTTCCTGCTAGTTCTGCCTGGCTCACTCATGAGGCTGTGTTGGTCAGGAGAGTAAATAAACCTTACCTGGGGGTAGGCTCTGCTGAGACAGCTGAGTCTCTTTCTCAAATAGTGTTTCATGTTCAAAGAGGCTAGATTGCGCTTTCTCTCAGGGTAGAAATGGCAGGGTTCCAAGGGCAAACACAAAGGAAGTTTCTAGAAGTCTTGAAACCTAGTGTGGAAATAGCATGGTGTTACTTCTGCCACATTCTAATCATCAAAACTGCCCCATCTTCAAGAGGTACCCGGAGAGGGGCGCCTGGGTGGCTCAGTCAGTTAAGCGACTGCCTTCGGCTCAGGTCATGATCCTGGAGTCCCTGGATCGAGTCCCGCATTGGGCTCCCTACTCAGCGGGGAGTCTGCTTCTCCCTCTAGCCCTCCTCCCTCTCATGCTCTCTGTCTCTCATTCTCTCTGTCTCAAATAAATGAATAAAATCTTTAAAAAAAAAAAAAAGAGGTACCCAGAGAGAGAATCTACATTTTTTTTTTTTAAAGATTTTATTTATTTATTTGACAGAGACACAGCGAGAGAGGGAACACAAGCAGGGGGAGTGGGAGAGGGAGAAGCAGGCTTCCCGCCGAGCAGGGAGCCTGATGCGGGGCTGGATCCCAGGACTCTGGGATCATGACCTGAGCTGAAGGCAGACGCTTAACCGACTGAGCCACCCAGGCGCCCCGAGAGAATCTACGTCTTGACATAAGAGCAGTGATGTCACATTCCAAAGGGCTGTGTATAAGGAGGTTAGAGGAATTTCTGTCCTCGTATCACAATTTGATACAATCATGCACATACATCATGAAATCCACAGACTCATTTGCTGTATGGCTTTTTGTTTCATCATTCCCGATGTATGAAGGGTATGCTGAATTTAGGTTTTTGCCCTGTTGCTTGTTGTCTTTCCTTGATTTTAACCTTAATCTTAGATCAGTTTACTACTAATTTTTGGCATACCTTAAAAATGGGGCTCCTTCTTATGTTGTAGCCCATGCAGGCAAAGCAAGGTAGCAAGCCAACAACTAGTATTTTAGGGGCAAATTTCTTTCAAATGAAAATAATTCATTGTGAGGCTGATCTGTCTAGGTTGTAAAGATAACTGCAAATAATAGAGCATTTCCTCTTTAGTTTTGAGCAACCATAATGACTGAATGCATCTTCCCTGGAAATAAGTACCTGACATAGAATATACAGGATATAGCAACTTGTGTATTTTCCTAAGTAGATGGTAGCTCTGGTATATTGCAGACTCTGTCAGCATAAAGTCGTTAGTACTACTGGAAAAGTAACTCAAAATACATGCCCTTTTGATTGATGATTGGTATTAATTCCACAATAAGTTAATCTTTCAGCCAAATATATCTCAAAATTCAGAGTCCTTCATATGTTAAAAAAAAAGGTAATATCATGCATGTATCATATATTATTTTAAAAATCTAAGACTCTGAGAGTGACCTTAATTAAACACACTATTTCTATAGGAAAACATAAATATTTACACTACATAAGATAAAGATGAAGAACAGTATTGTATTGAATGTCAGGGGTATAAATTTATGGGAAAAAAAATATGTTAGTTTTCAAAGCTTTTTTCAGGACACAGTTGTGGGTGAGGAATGGTGCACCTGAAGTAGCTAATATTTATTGAGGGCTATTGTGTGTCAAGAATTATTACAAATACTTTACCTATATTAATACATGTAATCCTCACAATAATCCTAAGAGGTTAATTTCTTCTTATACTGGTTATACAGATGAGGTAATTTAAATCAATCAAGTAACTCGTTCACAATTACATACTAAGTGACAAAATTAGGATTTGAATCCAAGGAGCCTAGCTCCTAAGCTTATTTCCCTAAATAATACACATTTCACTTATGGAAGATTACAGAGATAAGATAGATAGATATCTTTATCTAGATATCTTAAATGTCTTCAGGGGCTATGACCTACTCTTTACTGAATATCTACACCACACCAGAGGCCAATCCATAATAAACATTATATACATTAATTCTTTTATCCCTATAACATATAAGGAAGTAGATATTATTATCTCCCTCATGAGGATCTTGAGGCTCAGAGAAATTATATCCAAGAAATTTCATCCAAAGGCACAGAGCTTATACATGATGCACCCAGAATCACACTCAACAATGTTGAGACTCCAAATATCCTGTTCTTCTCACAAACTCACTGTCCCATCAGGACTTGCTTAGGAGTGGCATGGGTAAGACTGAAGCTAGGGTTGGGTGCATGGGCTATTCTTATATCCTTTTCTAACTTGGTTGGGTCGAGTGACTTCAGACAAATTAGAACACTGTTTAGAAATCTTAAGCCCTTTGTTGTAGCCCTAGGTGACATTTATGTAACTATAAACCTCCCCTTCTTCCAGAGAGTAATCAGATACTTAGAGAATTACAAACTGCTTGTTTGCATCAGTGATTCCTATCCTGTCCCTGTCCCATGCTTACCTTTCTAGTTTTCCCAAATTTCCCAAACAGACAAAAAGGCAGGGATCTAACACCATATGCATAGCCTTTTGGATTTCATCCCCTCACACCTAATCTTTATTGACTTCAATAATAATTTTCCAGTAAAGGGCTTATTTATTTGCTCTCAATTGTGTTATATAAGGCAAAAGTAAATCATTTTCTGACAGCTATTTTAAAATCAAGCACTTTAATCACTTGAGTAAAAGAGATATTTTCATTTGGATTAGGAAAGTAAAGGTAATGTTAAAATATTTGTTGGAAAACCATTACCAATTGTCTTTCTTTATTCTTGATCATCCTTCTGTAAAACCTTTTTCATTGTCCACCAAATTATGCCAGAATTTAGACACGCCTCTAGAAAAAGAAATCTTCATATAACAGAAAGTCAAGAAGTATAAAAAGAAAATTAAATGCTTTAAAAAGAAAGAAAAGCAAAAGGTGCCTGTATGTGTTTTTTTCTCCCCAAAAGGAGAGAATAACACAATTTTTCATTGCAGAATTTTCTCAAGTAATGTTAAGAATATGCTATTGCTTGAATTTAAAGAACAAATTGTAGGAATGGTGTGAACATCTAGACATTGACTAACAACTGATCACATGATCAGAGAATTAAGTAATTCGTATGTTAAATAAGCAAGTTACTCATATAGCATGAAATATCTGAGCTTAAAAACAAAAAACCTCATTGGAAATATTTTAAAACTAAATGCAACATTTTCATGCCTTCTCTTAGGAGACGAAAATATCCTTGTATCTTGAGCCCCAAGCCAAGGGCCTGGAGTAAAGTCCCAGGATTCTGGCAGAATACATAACTCAGCATGTGAAAATCCTTACTGGTGCAGAGCTGTCTTCAAGAGTCTTAACCATACAGTTCTCTTCTGTAATAAAGATGCCTGTATGGTTTCTGAAATGTATAGGACAGCTTCTGGAAACATTAAATGCCTGCATAAATCTGAGCTTTCCTTGTTATTTCTAATGATTCCACTTATTGTCTGCCTGTCGCTTCTTGTTGAGGTCACTGTACCAGCATCTCCCTGGGACCAACTCATCCACCGAGCCCAGTAAGGGCAAATATGCTTCTTTTCAGAGAAAGAGGTGGAATTCTTAAATTTGTTATCATTTCCTCTACATCAGGAAATGTAGGGAGGTTGCCCCATTGTTGGCATTAAGTAGTAAAATTTGTGACTTGGCAGCATCTGTTTCCTGTGCTGCTCAAACACTTTTTCTTTTTCTCTTCCTTTGGAGATTCTAGCTTTTTCTTATGGGCGTGAGTAGCAGTAATTGACCTCTAACTACTCAGCTGTTACATTTTAAGAAGGAGCATTGTAGTGTTATGAGAAACACTAAAGTGAAAGTCAAAACACTTATTCTTTGGCCTCAGCTCTCCCACAGGCTGGACCCCTGGCTGTGGCCATCCTCCCTGCTCTGTGGCTGAGAGGATAAGTTAAGGCAATGAGTGTGGGAAAGCACTTTCTGTGTTATAAATTGTTCTAAAATTGTTTGCTATTATGATGGCTTAAAACCATACTTTCAGAAGGAAATTAACTTGAGGTCTAAGAAAGGACTGTAACTCTCTAAATGGATGTAATGGCTCTAGTAAATAGGATAAGTAGAACTTCACGAGTAATGCTAAAGTGGCCATAGGATCTAATGAATACCATTTCTGCATCCAGTCTTCCAGAGGTTTGAGGTGATTAGCGGGGGGTGCAGAGGAGGGCTCTAAGGAACTGATAGACAATACCATTATATTTTGATATAGAATATTTTATTTTTTACTGATTTACTCAATGCCAACTCACAAGAGTAGTGATGAGCTGTTTTCCGTCTTAACTCAGGTCCAAATTTAAAAGAAATAGTACTAAACTAAAGCATGAAATAATGTTCTTAGATATCAAAACCACATCCTTGGTGAAAGACTGAAAGATTTCGAAGGTTACCAGTTGTTTAAGGTCTGCTTCTATAATACCACAAAATAGGACATTTTAAGAGTATGTCTTTTTATGAAAGGGAGAAAGGAGTGTCTTTAATGATTATTTAAGACCCCGTGTAACTTTTGTGTTAAAAAAAAAACCTTGCATAATTAAAATAAGAAAATATAGAACACAGAAAAGCACTATTCCACACATGCCTCCCCTTAATAAGTTGCAACATAATACAAATTGCATTTGTTAATCATTGGCATTTCTTTTGAGGATTCATTTGAGTCATCAAGATTGGAAGTTTTGATTGCTCGTGATGAATCTCTTATAGCCTTTCTTGATTATTTTCTAAATCTGATGACAAACTGCAATGTGTCTCAGCCAATTAGGCTTGTCAACTTCCACTGTGGTCCCCAATCAAGTGTTTGACTTTGGAAATGACGGGAGATCCTTATTAAAAGTCATGCTTCTTGGATAGAGATGTGGCAGCCCACATGTGCCTGATGGCAGAGAAGACAAGTTGCCTTTTGTTAAAAGCAATAAGAGGAAATCAGTTTCAGCAGGAAATAATCCAGACTATGAAGTAAAGGCTGAGGGAAGAAATTGAAGAGCCTCTTCCTTCTAGTTGATGAGAAATTGCCTCAGTCTAAATAAATATAATTTCTTATGAGCTACAGAGAGTTCAGGTACACAAGGAAAACAACAGGTAAGAGGACTAGTTTGCATAATCACACAGTTCTCTGAGTTGTCTCTAAATGCATCTCAAACAAAAGAAAAGCAAAGTGCTACACATTTGAAACTGGAAACACAAATTAATCCCTGAAAAGCAGAGAATCTGTAAATCACTGTGTAAGTAAACTGACACATTGTGTGAGACGTAAGTAAACTTAGCTGATTGGAGAACATTCTGGGTCATTTCTGCAGGGAATGACAACCACTTTCAAAGAGATCTTCCCTGTTTTGGTAGCTTTAGTCCTGATTATTTTCTTGTGTCTTTGATAGGTACTATCACATGAGAAAAAGAAAAGTTTGAACTTGTTAAAGGAATGAAGAAAAAAAGGAATGTTTAGAGTAAAATAGGTCTGATCTTGCACTTTGCATTTTTATAAGGGTTTTTCCTTTTCAGGGCATTTAGGTCAGCTTCAGATAAACAAAGTATCCCAAGATAGAAAATATTCTCAAAAGAACTCACATTTTGCTCATTTAAACTAACTAGATTACAAAGACCATTCATAAAATCTGCCAATAGTTTGATTTTTTAAATTCTTCTAAAATGTGTATTTGAGAGACATGGAGGGAATTTGGCATTAAAAAAAATGAATAAGAAAGTGCTTTTTCTTTTGATGATAAAATTAATAGGGTCTTCCCATGTAGAAGTCAGATAGCAACACAGCATGTACAATGACAATAAATAATTATCTTTGCATTTTACCTTTGGGAAAGAGGAAAGTCATTCCAGATTCCTGGGAAGAGCACTGGAATTCCCTCATTGAGCTCTCAGCACACAGCATAAAAATCTCAGGCCATAGTGGTTCAAAAATCAATGGGCTGACAAATGTCAGTATTTCAGTTATCGATCACAACAGGAAACAATGGTGTGCGTCGGATTGCCTTCATTTGAGAGATTTGGCAGAGTGAAACTTCTGAAATAGCCAATACAAATGATAGCCAAAATAGGAATGTAATGTTAAAGTACAGAGGATGGTGTGTGCAAATAGAGGCAGAGGGCATAAATGTTTGGGAGGATCATTTAAATAACCCCCTCTTTAATTTTAAACCAAATCTACCCAAGATCATGTATAGGCAAATCTCACTGATTACATTGTTGTGACTATATTTGCAGAGGTTAAAATCTGTCTGTCTTTTAAGTCCAAAGCCTTGTAAAAAAAAAAAAAAAAAAAAAAAGTGATGCCATATGATATAAATTGGAGCCCAGTCATATTATGTTCTTTTGTTTGGCAATAAAATAAACTACAAAATATATTAAATAAAACCCTAGAGGTTATTCTTTTAGAATCTGTTGAGGAGGACCGGGTTTTGTTTTGTTTTTGTTTTTGTTTTTTCTTTCTCTTTTTCAAATAAAAACAAAGTCTATTAAAAAAAATCTTTAATAACAAGAAGATACATACTTGTTCTCCAAAGACAGACACATATTAACAACTTTACTTACAAATACAGGTAATTTTTAATTTCCATCTCTAATCCTGATCCCTAAGAGCTGTCTAGATATGACTTAGCTTTATAGTAATAGAAGACTTTTCCCATTCCACTAGGCAGCAACATTAATTAGGACCACATGCTATTTCATCAAAACTTCAGGAGCTTGACTGCATTTACCCAATGCACTGCATTTCACGTAATATTTCTATTCAGCAAACACACTGGCAAATGTATTTCTAGGTGAACATTTAAGGGATTATCTTACAGCACATATTAGGTCATTTGGCATGGTGGGTGGGAGGTGGGCGTGGGCTAGGGTGGGGTAGGTGATGATATTGCTAGTATGTTCACACCCGTAACCTACTTATACTTTGCTTTTTTTACTTTTTACCACATGATGTGCTGTCAATTTAGGTTCTACTTCTGAGTCACCCTGATGTTTTAGAATGTATTTTAAATATAAGGTTTTGCATATTTGCATTCCATGAATAATGTATAAGCAGGAAGGAATCCAATTGGCAAAAGTACACGATTTCTGGGATAATTTATAAATACAGAAAATTATCTATTTGGATTTAATAACTTTTCTTATGCATGTGGAAAAATTTATACCCAGACAAATATACATATGCGTTTTATTTCACTTGAGAATATACACACGTCCCTGTCCTGTAACAAATGCATATGTACCTGTCTTCTACATGCTTAAATTTATTAGTTTGCTCATTCCTCTCTTTCCATAATATTCGATGTTTTTGCAAAACCTTATCTTTAATGGATATGAAATAAAAACTGTTCTATGGGAATGATGAACTATGGGGTTTACAAAAAAGGAAAATAATATGATAAATAATATATGTATCTCCCCCTTCCAATTTCATGCAAATAAGGAAAGCCTGTTGCAGAATGTCCAACTATAACATCGCCTTCTCCTTGAATTTCAGATTCAAGACCTCTTCCAGATGTAGCCCTGACTGGGAAGTGTACCCGTGAGTGTGATGAATATGGCCACTCAGACTCCTGCTGGATGCCGGTCCGCACTTCTCCAGAGAGGAAGAAGAGCCAGCCCAAACTCTCCACTTTCATGCCTGTTGATGAACGAGGAAGCCAGGAAAAGCTGGCCAATGGTGAGGCCGCCATCATGGGTGACCGCAACAGAAACCTCCTGAACAAAAAGTTGACCTCGTCCTATGAGACCTTCAGTGCAGCTAGTTTCAGCAAAAATGAGGAAGCCAACCCTGAGGATATTCCCCTTACAAAAACAGGGGAATACAAGCCATCTCCTGTCAATACTCTCACTAGAAGAGAAGTTTACCTGTAGGCTATAAAGAAGAACAGCAAAGTTCTTTTCATGTATGAGAAGGAGAATAAGGGGCAAAAAACCTTACAAAAACCGTGTAATCAAAAAGAGGGGGCTACCAAAGAGACAAAGCTTTGCCTGCCACTTCTGCCTCCAGATCAGGCCTTTAGTGATACTGTTAGCCTGATTGTAATGTATAATGTAGAAACCATCCTTGTTACTTGCATGTCTAACCCCCTCACTGATTATTCCCAACACCCGCTATTCCTCTTCCC
Source organism: Mirounga leonina (assembly GCF_011800145.1). Classification (NCBI taxonomy): domain Eukaryota; kingdom Metazoa; phylum Chordata; class Mammalia; order Carnivora; family Phocidae; genus Mirounga; species Mirounga leonina. The sequence continues at coordinate 56,127,220 of NW_023270323.1, read as the reverse complement.
CATCCCCCTCCAAGGAGGAAAAAAAAAAAAATTGGTTGCAAGTTTCTTTCATGGTAACAAGCCTGATTAACAGAACACAACACACCCTCATTATCCCTAAGCTGAAGCATGATTTAGTCACTTTGATTTAGTTAGAATGCCATCCGGTTGGTCAAAAAAACACCACAAAAAGCAAAAAACCGAAAAACAAACAAAGAACAGATCAGGTAAAATGTATTTCAGACATACCATCAGAATATGATTAATCACCATGAAAGGCAATCCCCCCATAATGATAGAGTTCCTGTAAAGGTACAGTTCTTATTAAGGTGGACTCTATAAGAAGAATATTGAGAATCTCACAGCTTTAAAATTCTAACAAAGACTGACAGCTAGACAATACCCAGTTAGAGATTGCAGTCCCAAACTGGCTTATACAGAGTTATTTTCAAGTCAGGGGTATCCACTTCAATCCCATACATTCATCGAATATTCTTAGTATACACACAATCTTGACCACATATATCAATTACACTAATTATAACTTGTAAAAATTATATATATATATATATTTTTCAGAACAGCACCACTGTTATCAACTAACTGGAACAATTGTGTCATTAAAAGGCCAAAGATCACACGGCAGATCAGGGATATCATGAAGCAGATTTGGTCTTGACGTGGAAATCCATTAAGCAATGAAAGCAACTGAACCCATGCACACACAGAAATACTCAAACACTAGCTTCTTTTACATTGTCTCTATACCTGAAAACATGCATTCTCTTTTAAAATGGGTTTTCTTTGAAAGCTCAGAAAACGAAAAACTAAAGTGATGTATTTTTGGTATTACAGTAGGCAATTAGTTAAGGTTCAAGTTTAGTTTCAAAAACTATTATCAGGGAAGATTCCACTTGTAAAAACCATATTTGTGGGTAGGTAGGGAAAGAAGGATATGTTGGTATATAGTCTTTTAAGTTAAAATCACTATTATCATTTTAGTATCCAGGTGATGCTTACTGGTCTTATTATTTACGTCTCAAATTACCAATTGTATTTTTTATGTGTTTAAGGCACTCTTTCATATAACACAAGTGCATTAATTTTGAATCCTGTGCAATATAGCACTATTTCAAGACTCACAACATTGAAACAAGGTGACACCCTAATTGATTTGTCACTAATGTGATTCTGAACATGATTGGGTATGTCTTAAAACAAATCCAGACGGAAGATGAAAGAAATGAGTTCTGGGCAGTGATATGTCTCCTTGTATGTACATCTCAAAGTGGAAAAATATGCAATTTTTTCAGTGAAAAAAAACCCCACAGAATATGCAGACTTTGGGTCATTTGTTCTATAGAGGATGATTTAACATAATTAGAAATTATGAGCTGGGACATTCAGACAGAAGTGACAATCCAGGGACAGAATAGGGGATAACAGGTGAAAAGAGCAAATGTTCCCAACACTGAATGTTTGCAACCTGGTTAGGACATAGCCTGATGGCTCTCTAGCAAACTGTAGAAATAATGTAGCTTTGGATAGTTTTATTCTTTACAGAATTTCTTAGTATATAAGGTGAAGCAGCCTGGACTAGAGGTTGTGAACTCACTATAGGTCATCAAAATGTTTATCTTTGAAAACCACTTCTCTGTTTGGTGGGCTACTCTTTTGGGGTCATTTCCTTCTGCTCTTTCTTAAATGGAGTTTTGATTTTGATGTTAGTTTATGTATAATAGGATGAAAGAAGATATGTAATTGAAACAAAAACATTGGACTAAAATACCAATAATTGAACATGTTTATGTTTGATTATTATTTACATGATGGAAAGATGCAATTCTAGTACTTTGTTAGGAAAACTGCATTAAAGCAGTTCTGCCTTGTATAATCTGTAAGTACCTATTAAGGCAAAATGCTTCTAAAGATACTTATGAAATGTATACATATTTTTTCTTGCACGTTTCAAAGCAAATACTCAATTGCATAACACAGGTGTTCAATAAACTTTTTTTAATGCATTTATTTTCTTTCTTTCATGAGACACTTGAAACCATTAGATAGCTCATTTCACTCTATCTTAAAACCCTTCCGTTGTCTATAAAGCTAATACGGGTCATACTGGACCTTTGGATTAATTGGATCCACATTCCTCAGTGACGTTTGCACCACATTCAAGACAGCCATGTCATTGTCATTTAACTCATGAGCCTTTCTTTAGAACTAAAATGGGTGTGAAAGAATAAAATTCAGTGTACTGTAAGTATTCTCAGTAATTCTAGTAGAATTAGCTCTCATAACATGTTTATTATATAATGAGCTGGCATGACACAGAAATATATTTTGTGTTTGTATGACTTTTATTTTGAATAGGCTAAATCCAGTGCCACTCCATATATAGAGTGCTTTTGAAAAAAATCAATAAAAAGAAACAAAAAAAATAAATAAATGAGTGAATGCAAAACAAGCAACTGTGCCTTTTATACCTGTTGTTATGGTAAAAAAACGGTTGTTGGGTTTGGACAATGAGGGAAAATGGGCTATTCCCAACTTTTTTGATCCTGTATATTTACCCATGTTTATTTTCTGAAAATAATAAATAATATATTAAAAATTTGCCTTCTGACAAACTCAGATAATGGACCAGTCTTAAATATCGTTCATTCATAAAACAAAACTAAGGCATTAACATGGACTGCTTAATTCTGACTAGAAGGCTAAAGCATTTATTGTAATAGTAACACAGAGAGAGATTATCAGGGGTGAAATCAGTCCATTTTGCAAGGTCAAATATTGATTTCAAATTTCTATTCTTTATTTCCTTTTTGTTGTTATTTTTCTTCTAGCTGCTGTTTCATTTTGGTTGTACAGTATATAAACCATACTTGTTTTCTGTACACAAGACTCCCAAGTGAACTTTGCATGCGTTATACATTAGGACACATTTATAAATTAATAACTATATAAATTTATGTGTATTAAAATTTATGTGTACGTCTGTAGTTTCAGTCTAAAATCTAATGCTCATTCTGAACCTCCAGATATCATTTCTGTATGGTTTCTGACTGGCCTGTTGCCTGAGTTTCAGAAAACAAGGGAGGCATTATTTTTATGGGAAGAGAAACTAAGATGGTACTGAAGATGTCTGGCTGAAAGGCTACCCTAGGAAGCTCTCTTATAGGAAAATAAAATAACACACAGACCAGAAGAAACCTCCAAGAATAAAGCCATCCTAAACCCAGGCCTGAGAAATCTGAAGACCCAAGTAATTTTAGGGATATTGTATCCATGATAAATATACAATGTGTCCTTAGGGGGAAAAAAAAACAAAAACAGTGAAGATGATCAAGAATATTCTAAAGCTGGTCAGTTGTGACCCAGGTAGAGTAAATCTAACATCTGGAGGAAAACCTCATTCTTTCAGCTACTAGGGTTTACTTTCAGACAACTTTTCCTACATTTTAAAGCACTTGCATTCAGTGTGGTATGATCTGTTTGTAATGTTAATCATTGACTATTGTTCTGCTACTTGGATGTTGATAGTGAAGCAGAGAACAATTTATCATCGTTTATTATGAGTCACTATGCACGCAACTATGCTGAACATGGCGAAATGTATTAAACACTCGTCCAACTATTTATGAAATACTTTACATAATTTAATTTGCTTTTGTACAGTTTTATGTAAATAAAGTGCTTGTCAATTTTGTCTCTGCAAATTAAAATATAACATGGTCAAATGGTTTCACACTTGTAAGCGTACTTCTCTGTTGACAGGTAATTCCGTTTTGATTGAACGAGAAGTGAATGGATGCATGTACCAGTTTGATTTAAAATCGTTTGATTTCTGCTAAGTTAAGATGGAGTAAAGAAGATAATGCTACAGTAATTGTTGATTTAGAGGACACCGTGCATAACTGTCATTTTACTTTGCTTTATAACAGAGTAGAACTTGGATCTTCCAGTTTCATCCAAATAATTCCTAAGACAGTTACCTAGCTGGCTTTTACATGTTAAGTGGGCAGTAGAGGAACTTCTCATCATTAATATAAGGATTGATTTTTTTCCGGTGTTATCTAGAGAAATTTCACGTTTAAGGTAAAACTAATTCTAAGTCAAAATGTATCTCTGTTAAGGACATGTTTGGTTTTAATCTAAAGTAGTGACTACAGAAACATTAGAGATGAAAAAAAAGCCTTATATCATGTGAGATGTAGAGAAAAAAATTTGAAGCAAAAAATAGAATTTTTACTGTGCTCATTTTTTTCTTTAGTTAAGCTTTCTCTGCTTTAATATTTTTTCCAACAACCAGCATATATATATACAAATATATATGTGTATATATATATATGGCTATTCTGTTTACTGTTATCAGATTATACTCGTAATTATAATGGCTATCTTCTTTATTGATTTAATGGTATCTATTCAAACAGGTAAATTCTCTTCTTTAATCCAACTCAGAGACTTAAAAGAGAAAGAAAATACTTTCTACATATACAAATAGATTCTAGGGAGTTTTTGGCCCATCTCACAACAGTACTGCTAACCCCTACCTATGTAGGAAATTAGGCATTCTCAAGATCCTTGCATGGAAGTTTCTCTACCATTTTTTTTCTCTCTCTTGGATAAAATCCAATGTACTTTATATAGAATGACATGTTCTTTCTTAAATCAAAGATAACTTTGTAAATTGATAGTGGCTGGCAGCCTTCCTTCTCTGAAAAAGGAAGTTAAGAGTGAAGTATGGTGAGAAAGTCTGCTGCAAGTTGTAATGAGGTGAACAAATGATACGTGCATTCATTTGGCTTTCTGCATTTCTAATGGTGAGAACTGAACATCAGTACCTAAGTCAGTGGAACGGTACATAAAATGAAATCACTGCATATTCTTGTTTTAAATTTTCTATTTAGATTCGACAAATATATATTTCTCTTTACCCTAAAATTGCATTCTTAGGTTAAAAATATATTATTTTAAAAACCTCAAACATGTAAAAACACAGTGATACATTTAGAAAGAAAGTAGACCTGAAGAAGGCCAACAAAAGTTGTGTGCATTCCTTCCAAGGCTTAGGTCTCCATTATTCTACCATTTCTGATTTGTTGGAAGAGTTTCATTTAGTTACTTAGAAGCTTGACTTAGCACAACAGTATCTTACATTTATAGCACACATTATGGTTCACAAATGTTTTATAAGATTCATCACAAAATTCCCATAATACCTGCAATAGGTGAAAAAACTATTAGATGAGCCATGTATAAAGGGTTTTACTTTTATTGAATTGTTCTCAGATTGAATAAAAACATAAAGTTCTGCCAATATTAACATTTCCCCCCTGCTAGCTTATGTACCAATCAAAATATTTTGCATGATTTAGCAGAGTGACAAGGAAAAGAATTCTCCTTATTTACCCGAATAAAATAGGCATTCGTAAAGTGGGAATTAGGGGGATGGGGGCACTAATTATGCAGATTGGCAGGTAATTATCTTCATTTGACATTGCACAACATACCCTGGCAGTAACTGTAATTTGTATGGGATTTCTGACAGCAAATTGTAAATCTTGAAAACAGCATAGCCTAATTTCTTCCTGCTGAATACCCCTGGTCTAACCTATCAGGCCATGAGGTTGTTGTTGTTGTTGTTGTTGTTGTTTTAAGATTTTATTTATTTATTTGACAGAGAGAGACACAGTGAGAGAGGGAACACAAGCAGGGGGAGTGAGAGAGGGAGAAGCAGGCTTCCCGCAGAGCAGGGAGCCCAATGCGGGGCTTGATCCCAGCACTCCGGGATCAAGACCTGAGCCGAAGGCAGACACTTAACGACTGAGCCACCCAGGCGCCTCAGGCCATGAGGTTTTGATGGACATTTGCTGGATAAATAATCTAGGTGTTGGGATTTGAATGATCAAAACTGACAGCACTATCAAAATTGATCAGATAATTATAGAATTCCCAAATTTACTTTGGTTTCAACAGGCTGATTTCACAAATAAATTCATTTATTGAGTTTTTGTCTTGTTCCTTTTCCATTTTTATATTTAATCTTTTTTTCTGTGTCCCCACCTCAAAGCTCTTTGACATACTTTAAGTTATTTACTCTGTGTTTCTCCCCTTTCCGAAAGTAAACCTAATTTTCCCTGGAGGTGGTTGGATGTTAGGTAGCTAACCAAGGACTAGAGGATTTGCAACCCAATCAGCTTTATTTTAATGGAAATTTACAATATCACTACTTGAGCTCTTAGAAGGCCCAGTGAATAGGGACTGAACTTATATTTGTTTATTTTCTCTTATCTTTATCCCTATTCTAATACTTGTTTATAAACTGCATGGAGGAAGGTGATTAACAAAGATAATATAAATTTTCCAAGCTGCAGGGAGTGAGGAAAAGATATGAATGTAAAATGTGGAATACTAAACATTTATGTTCTCCTTTAACACTAACTTTATTTTTTCCTGTTGTGCTGTTGTTAAATGGAAATTTTATTTATTGGTTGAATTTAATATGTATGACCCACACAGATATAATTTTGTCTATTTATTGAAACTCCTGTGGGAAGATGTAGAAGATGCTTAATCGTTCATAAATGTAAAATTTGCCCCCAACACTCTCAGGTGATGGTAAACAAAAATTATAGTCTACTCGTGATGTTCAGTTTTATTTTTTTCCATTAAAAGTTATGATTCAAATGATCCATCACCAGAAAGGTCATAAGAAAGATGCATGAGGTCAACAAATAAATGTCAGATATAGTCTTAGAGATTAATATGGGTTTTGAAAAATAAAAATGTTAATCAATGTGCCTAATTAAAAAAAAGAGTTCACTAAAGAAACACCTGAATAAGCAATCTAAAGCAAGAGATAAAAACCAAGATGCTTTATTTTGGTAATTTAATTGAAAGTACATTACAATATCCCAGCCTTAGTAAAATTAGTAGTAAGTTGACTGGATAATGTCAGGGTTTTTTTTTTCTAAGTGTGTTTTATAGAATGTTACACAGAACATTTTTATTGCAGTTTTATGGATTGTTATAAAAATTTGACTGTGTATTTAAATATCTTATAATACCTTTATGGAAAGGAAGGGAGGGCAAAAAAATAAGTAGAAAAAAATAAAGAAATAAAATAAGAAGATGGCCAGGTCACTTACTTAGTTTTAACACCTGCCTGTTTTTTTTCGTTTTGTTTTGTTTTGTTTTGTTTTTTTAAGGTTTTATTTATTTGTTTATCAGAGAGAGAGAGCACAAGCTGGGGAGAGGCGGGCAGAGGGACAAGCAGGCTGCCTGCTGAGCAAGGAGCCTGATGGGGGACTTAATCCCAGGATCCTGGGATCCTGACCTGAAGGCAAAGGCAGTCCATAAACTGACTGAGCCACCCAGGCATCCCTTAATACCCTGCCTTTCAGAACAAAACAATTATTTGAATGTTTTTCCAGACCCTACAGTTCTGCTAGAATATACTTGATTAGTATTTCTTTTTTTTTTTTTTTTAAAGATTTTATTTATTTATTTAAGACAGAGAATGAGAGAGACAGAGAGCACATGAGAGGGGGGAGGGTCAGAGGGAGAAGCAGGCTCCCCGCCAAGCAGGGAGCCCGATGCGGGACTCGATCCCGGGACTCCAGGATCATGACCTGAGCCGAAGGCAGTCGCTTAACCAACTGAGCCACCCAGGCGCCCATTGATTAGTATTTCTTAAACTAGAGTTTATGATTCACTGAGAGACTGCAGAGTTTTAGAGATCCAGGTATTCTATGATAATTTTTTAAAGATTTGAGTTTTACCAAATGAGGTTCAAAGTAATCTTTCAGCACAAATAGTTTTCAGTGATAATTCTCAACTGAAGCTGAATTTAACAGAATAAAATGTTTACTTTGTAAGTCAATATTTATCCGTATTATGGGAACAATTACATTCTCTGGAGTCCAAAGGGATCTTTTTTTTTTTTTTTTCTTTTTCTTTACAAGAGTCTATATCTTACTCAGTTGTGAAAAACACCAATTCAGAAATTTGGATGAGAAGCAAAGTATTAAACAATATGAATGATTAGAGTAGAAGATATAAACATATACAAAGTTGGCAAACTTTTTCTCTAAAGGGCTAGATGGCAAATATTTTAGGTTTTGCAATTCAAGAAGTAAAATCAAAGATATTGTGTAGGTTTTTATATGCTGAGAAGGAAAATAAATTTCCAGATTTTTTTTCAATCATTTAAATACATAAATATTATTCTTAACTGAAGAGATATACAAAAGCAAACAGTGGGCTGGATAGGAATTATAGTTTGCTGACCCTGTTATACAGGAAAAACTTCTTCAATTGATACTAATATCTGAGAACCCATCACTAAAATTCCTCTTCTTATACCTTAGCTAAGTATGTCCCTGTTTGACCAGGACAACCCTGGTTCATGTCTTTGTCCAGTAAAGTCATTAATAATCACCCTCACATGTTAGATTATGTGGTTACCCTAATTATCAGCGTTATTCCTGCCCATTGACCAGCAATGTAAAAATCTCATCCCTAGATCACAAAAGATAGACTTCGTAAGAGATGCAGGTCGATGTGTATAAAGTCCTCAGTCAACCTGAAAAGTGCTCAAAATCTTCTCAATGCAGGAATCATCATCGTCCACTTCATAAAAAATTTAAAAAGTGTGTCTTACTCTGGAAGTTCCCAGTTTGGTTTAGAGGTAGGAGATTTGCCTTTTTCCATTGGATCAAAAGCTTTAACCATACTTCCACTTAAATGCCACAGATAAGAGCTCATTATATTATGTTCAATAAAAAATAGTATAAAGTTTCATATTTAGAATCTAATATGCACAAAATAAAAAGAAGAAATACTGTGACAAATGTATTAGAATACTTGAGATGGGGTGACTTTTTTGTCCTCTTTTACGTTTTCCAAATTGTACACTTGACCAGGTCTTACATTAACAATATAAAAAAGTGAACATTTTGAAGTATTCTAAAATTATGGGCAGTTGAGTGAATAAATTTAAGAGTAATAAAAGAAACAATTTAACTTTAAAAGATTTAAAAGATTGGACAGGGGCACCTGGGTGGCTCAGTCAATTAAGCAGCTGACTCCTGATTTCGGCTCAGGTTATGATCTCGGTGTCCTGGGATCGAGCCCTGCAACGGGCTCCCTGCTCAGCGGGGAGTTTGCTTCTCCCTCTCCCTTTGCCTCTCCCCCTACTTGTTCTCTCTCTCTGTCCATCTCTCTCTCTCTCTTCTCAAATAAATAAATAAAATCTTTAAAATAAATAAAAGATTGGACACTTTTATCTGCCCCCAAAGAAAGTTGTATTTAAAAAAAGTTAGATTATCATTACACTGTGACATAAGACATTAGTTATTTCCTATCCCAGTAAAGTAAATATGATATGCTACATACCTTCGGAGTTTGTTGTTACCAAACTAGTGTGAAGGAAATCGTCTTCATATAAGGCCTAAACATGAACTCTGCTAAGCCTGTAAATTAAATGTGAAATTTATATTTTGAAGAAAGTAATATATAACCACGCAGGAAAAAAATAGGACAACAGTGAACTTATTATCTAGTATTTAATCAACATAGAAAACATGGATGGGTGCTTCAGTATGTAAGTTAGATTATTTCAATATGAGTTATCCAATATGACTGTCTCTGAGGCTTCCAACTGGGAATATTGGTAAATTTCGACTGTATAGTTGTCAGGGGTAGTTGATTGTGTTAAACCTCTGGAAATGAAGCTACTGAAAAAACAACTATAAAAATCATGTCTGGTATAAGAAACAATGAACATTCTCATTGACTAAAATAATCTGGGAACACAAGTGAATAGAAGAAAAGATAAATTCTCAGTCATATAGGACAGGTACGATCATTCCATACATGGTTTGAGAAATAAAAAGGGCAGTTGAGAATGCTACTATATTGGAAAACTTGCTTCAAGGTTATAGATGTTATTGGCAAAGAAGATGAACAGGATGCGTAATATAGCTCTTATCCAAAGAAACTCATCCTTCAGTGAGCCATTTCTTTGGTAATACTTAAGCTATGCTCCTGCTATGTCAATTACTGGGATTCTTAGAGAGATGTTTAGTATACCGCCTGTTGACATCTTTCCTTAAATTGTCTGGCATACTCCAGGCTTATTTTTTCTGTTTTTCTCCATCTTTTATTAGATGAAAACAAATAGTATAACAGATGATTTGATTTTTCTCTCTGGTTAGGATATATATGTACTTCACAGACAGCATTTTGTTATCCTCAGGTTTAAAGGCTCTCAGTCATCAGAGAAACACTCCCACTTGACTATAAATGTAAGTCGGATGATTATAATGACAGTGTCACAGGTGGAAAAATAATCTTCACTCCATTGTAATCCGATCCAACACTGACAAAGTATCATACATCGCTTTGGTGTTTCATTGGAGATGAAAGCACCAATTTATATTTTATGAAGGGCAGGAAGATTCGTGTAAACAGAAGGATATACTGAGGTTCAGTTTCAACCTGTGTTACAAATATGAAGCAATGATTTAGGATAGTGGTTTGGAGCCAGATTGCCAGAAGTAATTTGGAAATGGCATTTGCATTGCTTGTTTTCATCGGACTCATGGAAAAAAGGCCTTGATCTCTGCATACTTGCTTCCCCACAGCATCAAGGCAAAGAACTCCCAGAGGTATGACTCCTTCCACAAATAACCATCATAGAGGAATCTGATGGAACATATTTATTTTACTCACAGCATGGTCAACTTCAATCTAGGAATGTCTAGATGTTCCATTAGCTCTAAATTTATTTTTTTTAGCTGTAATTTGATTCAGTTTTAACCAGTATGCAAGTCTTGGTTACAACTCTGTCAGGCACAGTGTAGTCTCTAGGCTAAGATTCAAATCAGAAAGTGTATCTCCAACACAGCTTCTGAAAGACGTGATGCCACTTCTCAGTCTTCTCTAGTTGTTCAGGTAAACAACTTTGTGGAAAAGTCATCTATTAAACTGATCATTGCAGGAGCGCCTGGATGGCCCAGTTGGTTAAGCATCGGACTCTTGGTTTTGGCTCAGGTCGTGATCTCAAGGTCATGAGGTTGAGCCCCAAGTGGGGCTCCATGCTTAGTGTAGAGTCCACTTAAGTTTCTTTCTCCCTCTCCCCTCCCCTCCCCACCCTCTGAAAAAAAAAATTAAATAAATCCTTAAAGAAAAGTGATCATTGCCATTCTGGCTCTCAAAGTTGTTTCTCCTTATTTTCAAATACATAAGAATAATTTAATAAATTCAGAACAAAATTTCTGAAAATGTATCATTTTCTTGCAAAAAGTTACACATACATCGTTCTACCCCCTATGCTGTTTAACATTGTGTATTTCCTCCAGGAAATGTAGATGTAATTTATTAACAGAAATATATGAGGCATATCAAACATGATGCTAAATATCTGGGGTATAGTGGTGAGCAAGATATGAATGGTCCCTTCTCTTACAGAGTTATATAATATAGGCGGGAGGCACCCAGAGGAAAGATGCATTGTGACTGCTAAGAGCCACACAGCACTTGGTACTTGGTATATTTAATGATGAGAAAATAGAAGTTGTTTAGGATAACTTGTGGGACATCCATATTAAACTTTTGCAGTAGGAATAGCGACTCAAAGAGGCATCCACGGTTAGGAATGAGGATGAAGTTTTCAGGCAAAGATAACTGTGTCTAAAGGCCAGAGGGGTCTGAGAAAGTATGAAGATTTGAAGAATTGAAAGAGGTTCAGGATGGGGAAATAAAAAAAGAAGTGGATATGAGGGTGTTTGGGAGTGGTGAGTGAAAGGGCAGGGGGTAAGCATAATGGGGATGGTGGTAAGAAGGGGATGAATCCTCAAAAGTTTGCTGTCTCCCTTCCTAAAAAAACACAACAAAACAAAACACTGAGTATTTTATGACTAAATAATTGTGTTATGAAGGGCCCTTATGTTTCAAAGAACTGAGACATTTAAAAGTTGTTTCAGTGGTTGTGAGAAAAAAGTTCAGGGTCTAACTCAGCAGCTGAAGCACTGTCCATCAAGGAACTGGATGGTTATTCATTATACCAACCAGTGTCTCTTCACCTCCTGAATGCCATCAATCTCTTCATCTTGTCCTGGCCACAGGACTTGGTCCATCTCTGTCTCCACTGCCATTCCTGCTGTTGTGACCAGCAGTGCTACTTACTAGACAAGCTCTGCCCAATATGGTAGCCACTAGCCACATGTGGGTATTTAAACATGAATTCAATTAACATTCTTTGGTCTCAGTTCTGTTATGGTCTGACTGAGGTAGATAAAAGGATTAAGCTCATAGGCTGTTGGTCATCTTACTGGCTGCTTTTAGGTCATCCTGCTGCAATCTGTTGAGCCCAGGGTGAGATGAAACAAAATGTGACCTAACTTAACCAAAAGGAAATCCCTAAAACTGCTGCTTTTAGTAGCAGAAGGAGGCTACAGGCATCATATTATATATAATATATATATTTCAACAAATATATATATATATATATATATATATATATATATATATATATATATATATATATAGTTCAAGAGATATTTGCCACTATGCTTGATACTGAAGATGCACAGTCGAATAAGATATGCTCCATGCATTCAAGAAAGATGTTACTTGGAACACTGGTAATACTAAATGCAATTATAAATACCACAGGAGAAAAAGGCATGTGGGTCTTAGGACATAAACAAAAAACAAAAATGGTCTGGCTGAGGCACCTGGGGAGGCTGATAAAGAAGGTTTATAAAGGTTAACATGGAAATATTAAGAGCAGTTAAACAGGCAATAAGAAGAAAATAAATATTCCAAGCATAGGAAATAGCAACGCTAACAGCTAAAGGTAGGAAAATAGAGAAATTAGAGATTGTACCTGTGTGTTCAGTATGCTCAGAGCACAATGGGAGGGACAGGAGTCCCTCCATCCCACATTGCAGCAGTCTCGCAAGTGCCCTACTTCAGTTCCATTTTTTACACCCACACTGTATATGAGTTAATCTTTCTTTCACATTATTTTGCTATATCAACAATGGTGGATAGCTGCTCTTCTCATCAATCTAGCATTCCTTCTAACTTATTTTATTAAAGTCAGCTCAGTTTTCCTTTGCCAGTTGCCTGCAGTTAAGGTTCTCCATTTTCCTGTGGCCACATGTTGGATAGGTGACTCATCTGGGAGCCAATTTGACCCTCTCTCCAATTCAGAGGTGACCCAAGGACAGAAATTAGTTTGGATTTATCGATTCTGATTTTGGTGCCCTAAAGGTTATTCCATAATGTCTGCATCCTAGAGCACCAGAGTTGTTTCTAAAGAGCCCTGTAAGAGTTTACCTACCACCTGCCTTTTATTGAACATTTTAACCCTAATGCCTACAGTGTGTCCTTAATGACATTGAAGAGAAAACCAAATACTTGAAAACACAGAAAACAGATGCATATTCTCAGTGTTCTATTCATACCACTTTATCTTTCCACCTTCCCAGTTGTATCTGTCCCAGACTCCTCATGGCTACTGTGCGCCACATTTAGGTGTATTCAATATTCCAGAACTTGCCTTATATAGTTCAGTTTCTAGGTCATTTTCCCAATCCCCAAAGATGTGCTTCCCCAAACTGTCCAAATCCTGCGCATGGTACAATGTGTAGATCAGGCTTAGATTCCCTATCACTTTCTCTGACTCTCCAGCTCAAAATCATCTCTCTGTTCCTTGAAACTCTAATTTGAGAGATAAATAAAATTTCTTCATTCGTCATTTCCTACAGAAGAGAGTTTCATAAAAATATTCCTGGCTTTTTGTCCCACATCCCACTCTTCCTCACAGCAGAAGAATGAATTGATTTATTGATGAGAGACATTTGCCCATTTTCTTTCTTGAATCCAGAGGAGCTTTTTTTTAAATAAATAAATAAAAACCCATGAGGATTTTTTTTTTCCTCACTTCCTTGCTGGAATCTTTGCTTTTGCATTTACTTATGGCCCCATCCTATGGATATTGCTACATAGAGACAGGGATGGGGATAGAGTTGAAGATGGAGATAGAGATAGAGAATTTAAAGGTTTTTCTGCAGCTTCCCCAGATTTCCTGTTACACAAATGACGAGAGAATAGCGCCACTTAAGACTCCCAAGATTGATAAAATCCCAAGACTCCCAAGATTTGTAAAACACCTTCATGTCTTGTCTTTGCTTTTGAGGTCTCTCTTTAATAGGGAAAATTATGTTCCAATACTAAAGGTTTTCAAGAATGACATTACATGTCGTTATGGAATAATATTCTTGGAAGTAACTGAGCACATTTCCTGCTAAATCATTCAGCATATTTCAACAGTTTCAACATTCGCTAATCACTAATTTTGAGTGACTGATTGCTGATTAATAGGTATCTTTATTCATTGTTCAGGAAAAGGTACTGTGATTTGTAGAAATGCAAAGATCAAAAAAAAAGTGGATCATAATATCTGTCCTTAGAATCATGAGTGAATTATATGTTCTGAGTTTTATATATAACAATTAGTAGACCACAAACGCACACACACACACCCTCTGTCTGCTCTTTTTACTGCTTTTATGCATCTCAATGTCTACACTTATAAGATGGCATTAAATGTTGTTAATTATTCAAGATAAATAACTACCTGGGTGCTTAGCTATAATATTTTTTAAAACCTAGGCAATGACTAAGAAGTTTATAATAAAGAAGAACATATGTTAATGAAACAGTAGAATAGAAGTCTATAAAAATGTGAACTAGAAAGGAGTGAGCTGATGGCAGGTCTTCATGCTTGTGATGAAAAATAAATTTGCTTAGGTTTCCTTTTCATAAGCTGAAATGTAAGTGATGTGAATTTTAGTTAACTTGGAGGACAGGAGGGAACTGGTGGAAAGCCTAGAAATTTCTTAATATGTGTTTAATTTCATGCTTACAGAATGATAACAATAACAACAATAATACATGCTAATGTATCAACTATTCATGTTCCAGGCTCTGAGTGTAATACTATCCCGTAATTATGTCTAAGCAAATAGAAAAATTAGCTTTTATGATCTCCATTTTCAGATGGGGAGACTGAGTCTCAGTCAAATTAAATTTTTTGGTATTAACGAAAAGATCTAGGACTCCCAAACCATATCTGAATGACTTCAAGGCCCACACCTCTTTGTGCTTAACCACCATCCTCCATCATCTTCTAATGAGAACTTTCAGATCTGCTTCAATAATTGTGTCTTGTGCAGAGCATTTTCCTTAACTGAGCATGCACTGTGAGGACAGGACAAAGGTTTCTTTCTAAGCAAAATTTCTCAACAGTGACACTATTAACACTTCAGCCCAGATAAATTTGTGTTGTGAGAGGTCGCCCTGGGCATTGAAGGATAGTTAGGAGTTCCACTTCTAACTGGCTTCCACTCACTAGACACCAAGGGCACCTGGCTTCCACTCACTAGACACCAAGGGCACCTCCTCCTCAGTCATTCAATAAAAAATCTATGCAGACATTGCAAAATGTCCCCACCCCCACGCCCCAGATTAGGGAGGTCAAAATTGCATTTGGTTGAAAACCACTGCTCTAGAGTTTCATTTGCTCTTTAATCTGACCAAATTCCAGGCCATAGTGTTGACTGTTGAGAAACACATGTTTTGTGGTATCTTACATGGTACACAATAATGTAGAATTTTTGTGTGTAGACATAAAGGTGACTTTTTCCTAATCCAGTGAGCCATTTAAGAGCAAAAGAATGAAAGTTATTCATGTTCTGAACCAGAGTCAATTTTATATGCATACATTTAAAAAAAATTCTTAGAAAGGAACTTCCCTCTCTCTCTCTCTCTCTTTCTCTTTCTCTCTGTTTTCTTCTTCTCTGGATCTCCCCACTCACCCTTGAGCCCTCTACACCCTTCTTCTTTCTTTCCTACCTTCCTGCTTTCCTCCTTTCCTCCATTCTGATCTCTCTCCCTCCTTTCTTTTTTTTCTCCTTTTGCCCCTCCCACCCTTCCTTCCACTCTCCCTTCTTTCTCCTCTCCCTCTATTCCTTTCCCTCATTCCTTCCTTTCTCCTTCCCTTGCTGAGGCAGGTTAAAAAGAAACACACTTTTCAGTAGTACATACTTTTAACTTAGTCTTGAATGTTCTAGTCAATTTTAGTAATTAACAAAAAGCCAAATATTTGAGAGACTGTGAGTTTGTGTGAAAATTAGGCTCCAGAATAATTTGTATTACATTTTTCTAGATATAATTTTGGAAATATGTTTTATTTTATTTTATTTTAAAGATTTTATTTATTTATTTGATAGAGAGAGACAATGACAGAGATAGCGAGAGAGAGCACAAGCAGGGGGAGAGGCAAAGGGAGAGGGAGAAGCAGGCTCCCTGTGGAGCAGGGAACTTGACATGGGGCTCGATCCCAGGATCCTGAGATCATGACCTGAGCCAAAGGCAGACACTTAACGACTGAGCCACCCAGGCGCCCCAGAAATATGTTTTATTTTAACAGGAAATTACATCCCGCCATTGAGATTAAAATGAAACAATCGCTACCAATGATGCTTGAACTTAAAAATCTATCTGTACTGATAATTTTGCATAGATAATATTTTCATGATATTTTTATTATTTTTACCAAGATAAATTCAATAGAGAGTGCTAGGTCCAACTATTTAAATGACATTAAACACAAAAAGCCAAGGATATTCAGAACCATTTACTCTCTGTTTAAAAAGCCATTTTCTTCTTTCTGTATTCCTTTGAGTCAATGGGAGTACCAAAAGAGTTACGATGAGAAGAAACGTCACTTTCTTTCACATGTTGCTATCTTTTCTTATTTGATGAGGAAACTAAGAGTTTTTAAGTGATAAAAGAAATTCATGTGCAGTAAATATGGGTAAATCAAAGGGGAACAGCCCATACTGTCTAGGCAACAAATGTAATGGAATTTAAAGTCAGAAGATATTTTTTATTTTTTTATTTTTTACAAGATTTATTCATTTGAGAGAGAGAGAGAGAGCGTGCCCAGCAGGGCAGTGGGCAGGGAGGAGCAGATGGAGAGGGAGAGAGAATCACAAGCAGACACATCCCGACACATCTCGGGACCCCGATACCACAACCCCAGCCGAAACCAAGAGTCAAAGGCCCAACCAACTGCACTACCCAGGTGCCCCAAAGTCAGAAGAATATTTGTTCACTTTTGATCACTTTAGCTACATACACACTGTATTCAAAAGTCATTAATAGATTCTAGTGAACAATGCTATCCCCTGAAATAATCTGAAATCTTAGCAAGTTATTTGGGCGGGGGGAAGCCAACATTGCTTACAAACATGTAAAAAGACTACATAGCTCTATTCTTTTCTTACATCTCTTAATGAATTTGTGTTTAGAGATAGTCTCATTTGTATCTCTGAGCTGGGGCAGAAGCAGAGATGAATCCTTATAAAAACAACCAGTGGTCTCCTTCTTGAAATTTTTGTGAATTTTGCTCAGCTGCTCCTATGTCATAAGAGTAGTCAGTAAGGAGATCACAATTGAAAAGATTTCCTCCACCTACAGCTAACTAGGATACTACTTAAAAGAATAACATACCTCTGATGTGCTTTTGGGAAAAAAAACAAAACAAAAACAGACACAGTTATTACCCTCAAATGTTTTTACAAAAAGAGATACATGGTAATTACTATCTCTTACTGCCAATACAATAAATAATCAGCAAAGGAGAGTTCTTAATGACTTTTTCACTGTAGTTCTCATAGGGTTTCTCTGTTGTTCTTGGCTATTTGACTTGAATGCTAAACTTTCTTCTTTAGCTTATTTTACTTTTTTTTTACTTGCTGAAGTATAGTTGATACATAATTCTCTATTAATTTCTGGTGTACCACAGAGTGATCTGACAATTCTATACATTGTACCTACCATGTGTCATTATACAACACTATCATAATACCATTGACTATATTTCCTATGCTGTACCTTTTATTCCTGTGTCTTATTCATTTCATAACTGGAAGCCTGTATCTCCTACTTCCCTTCACCCATTATTCCCTTTCCCTCACCCTCTTCCCTCTGGTAACCATCAGTTTTGTTCTCTGCATTTATGGGTCTGTTTCTGCTTTTTTGTTTGTTCATTTGTTTTGGTTTTTAGATTCCACATGCAAGTGAAATCACATGGTATTTGTGATGTGACTTTTTTCACTTAGCCTAATTCCTTCTAAGTCTATCCATGTTGTTGCAAATGACAAGATTTCATTCCTTTTATGGCTGAGTAATATTCCATTGCATATATACCACATCTTTATCCATTCATCTATCAAATGACACATAGGTTGCTTCCATATCTTGGCTATTGTAAATAATGCTGCAATAAACATAAGGGTGCATGTATCTTTTTGAATTAGTGTTTTTCTTTGGGTAAATATCCAGTAGTGGAATTACTGCATCATATGGTATTTCTATTTTTTAATATTTTGAGAAAATTCCATACTGTTTTCCACAGTAGGTGCACTGATTTACATTCCCACCAGTAGTTCATGAGTGTTCCTTTTTCTCTACATCTTCATCAATACTTGTTATTTCTTCTCTTTTTGCCTCTAGTCATTCTCACAGTTGTAAGGTGATATGTCATTTTGGTTTTGATATGCATTTCCCTGATAATTAATTAGTCATGTTGAACATCTTTTCATGTGTCTGTTGTCTGTTTGTATATCTTCTTTGGAAAAAATGTTTATTCAGGTCCTCTGCCTATTTTTTTTTCCCTCTGCCCATTTGTAATCAGATTATTTGTTTTGTTTTATTTTGGTGTTGAGTTGTATAAGTTCTTCACATATTTTGTATATTTATCCTTTATTGGATATGTCATTTACAAATATCTCCTCCCATTCAATAGACTGCTTTTTCATTTTGTTGATGGTTTTCGTCATTGTACAAAATCTTTTTACTTTGGTGTAGTCCCAATAGTTAACTTTTTCTTTTATTTCCCTTACCTCAGGAGACATATCTAGAAAATGTTGCAAAGGCCAATGTCCAAAAGTTTACTACCTGTGTTTTCTTCTAGGAATTTTTTGGTTTCAGCTCTCATATTTAGGTCTTTAATCCATTTTGAGTTTATTTTTTGTGTATCATGTAAGAAAGTGGCTCAGTTTTATTCTTTTGCCTATAGCTGTCTGGTTTTCCAGCACCAGAAAGAGACTGTCTTTTCCCCATTTATATTCTTCCTCTTTTGTTATAGACTAATTGACTATGTTTGGTTTATTTCTGGGGTTTCTATTGTGTTCCATTGATCTATGTGTCTATTTTTGTGCCATTACCACATTGTTTTGATTATTATATTCAGCTTGTTTTTTCTTTTCTTTTTTTTTTTTAAGATTTTTAAATTTTTATTTATTTGACAGACACAGCGAGAGAGAGGGAACACAAGCAGGGGGTGTGGGAGAGGGAGAAGCAGGCTCTCCGCGGAGCAGGGAGCCCGATGCAGGGCTCGATCCCAGGACCCTGGGATCATGACCTGAGCTGAAGGCAGACGCTTAACGACTGAGCCACCCAGGTGCCCCCAGCTTGTTTTTTCTTAATGTTTCCATTCATTCAGCAGGTGTGTCTGTAATAAAAGAAAGTTGAGGTTTAGACATGTGACCATTTAATTATTCCTGGATCTCTCTGCTCAATTCAATGACAGCTAATTTTCAAATTAGCATAAAGTAATTTAATGTATACATACACACACATACATACATACACACATATACACATATGCACAACTTACAATAAGTCTGACCTTATTTCAAGAACTTTACTAATTTTAACTTATTTAACCTTGAAGACAACTCTGAGAAAATTAATTATATCATCTTTTCAGGTGAGGAAAAAAAGACACAGAAAGTTTTAGCAAGTTGCCCAAGGTCACCCAACAGTGAATTACGAGTCTAAAACAAGGCCATGGGCTTCTAGAGTCTGTGTTCATCACCACTATGTTCAACCTCCTCATTGACAAGTGAAGTCATATTTACTTCAGCCCTTCAGACATAAAAGGACAGCTGACTATTTGTACATACCTTCTTAGAAGCTGGAATGGAGACTTTCTAATGCTCGGGATGAATATCCCTTTCAGAAAATGTCTTCTATAAATCAGAGACATCTCACTACTGTGAATAACTTGGTAGCACTCCAGAACCCAAGGAGAAGCTAACTTTAGAAGGTGTCCCAGGTGAATAAAGTGCACAGCTTTGTGGAATTGCATCTTTGCAAGGAGTCTTAAATAATTCTGGAGATTCTGTGAGCACAGTTCTTGGCCTACTTAACACCACTGAATTTCTGTGAATTATAACTTCTATGTCTGTTTGTTTATAATTGATATAGCTCAACTTCAAAGCTGGGATTAATAAAAATTCAAGATACAGAATTTGCAAAGAAACAAACACAAGTCAATCAATATGAATATTCAGATCTTAGAAAGGTATGTCAGATCGTCAACTTTGGAATTAAAAGGACCTCACTTAAACATAAGCAAATCTGAAATTAAGCTAATTAGATGGTTGTTATGCTCTTTCAGAGGTTGTTATACTTTCTTCTTCTTCTTTTTTTTTTTAATCCTAAAGAAAACCTGGGGGGAGATCTGGGTTTGGACTACTGGTGAATAAATGATATTTGAGGTGAAGTAGAGCTGATTTCATGGTTTATAAATGGAGTTAAAGTTGATTATGGATAATATTCACTTACTAACTGAAATACTCATCATCTTGAAGAGGGAAAGTGTGGTTTTTATTTTTGTGGTCTCCAAGATGGATTCAATTGGCCATTAGGATCAACAAAATGGACAGACTCCTCAACTAGATTTTAAGTTCCAGGAGAACACATAGTATGCCTAATTATTTAACATTATGTCACCAGAAACTAACCCAGTTCATGGAACATAGTTGATGCCCAATAACATGTAAAAAAGAAAGGAAGGAAGGCAGACAGAGAGGGAGGGAGGGAGAGAGGAAAGGTAGGAGAAAGGAAGACAGCCTTTTAACTAATTTACAGAGAGCATTAGGGGAAATGTTCTCAACAGTCTATTCTCTAATATAATCTTCATCCAAAGGAATGATCTTGAAATTTTCAATGTGAACACATTCAGAAATGTTAGCCTGTTTTAGAAAGAACAAATTCACAAAATTACTTCTCTATTCTAAATTTTGTCCTATTATCTTGTAGAAAAAACACTTTTCTCATAAACATCTATAGACATCTTTAATTTCCATGGGAGACATACAAAATTATTACAGTTAAATGCAATGTGTTCTCTTTTTTGATTGACTCTAAAATTGTAACTTTTAATACTAAAAAAAACCTGAAGAGATAAAATGAATAATCTCTGAGAGTTTATAAAGACAATGAATACAGCAGATTGCAACTTAATGGATTTTGATCGAGGCTCTAGGAAAGTTCTTGTTAAGAGTCATAAAACCAAGTTTGAGTTCTTACATATTCTGGGCAAAATTCCATTATCCTACCCCATTCATTGAACTATTTAGAAATGTTATAGCATGCCCCAGATTCTCATCCAAGGTTTGTTCAGGGTTTTTACAAATAGTTTCTGTCTCCTAAGATAGAGGCTCTTTCTATGATTAAAGACATTTAAGCAAGTAGAGAATAAGCAGGCTCTTTGGGCCCATTTTGCATTCATGAGATCCTTCAAGTCCTTACAAAAAAAAAAAAAAAAAAAAAAAAAAAAAGCCACTTTTTAACCCCAACATGACCGATGTATTTCTGGGTTGTGGTCACAACACTCTGGGGGAAAAAAAAATCAAACTCTTAGCTTTAGAGATTTTTCCTTTATGCTATGCCACCACTGTGGATCCTTTTAAAGGCTTGCTCAGGACAGGGCTTGTTTTACACAAAGTTTTCCTGCGAAAAGGCAGTGGGTGGAGGAGCTTGAAGGTTAGTTCATGAACAGAGTTCAGTTACTCTGCTTCTGCTGGTTTCCAGGCATTTCGTCTGAGTTATTTATAAATAGATGCATTAGATGTCCTGTTATTTTGAATAAGTGTCTAGTTTTAATTAGGCAAGGTACATAAGCATTTTAATTAGATATCCAAATACATCATCTGAGATTTTTCCTCTCAGAAAATAAAAGTAATTTGATTTCTTCTTCATTAAATGTGAGAGCAGTAAAATCTTATGAATAGATTTTCAGCTCAAGAGATTGAGATCTTTTCCACAGAACTATAATATACTCACAGATTATTTCCCCTTAAATTTCTCCAGGCTAATGAAGTGTATGAAAGTAATGAAGTTAAGCCACAACTTGTTAAGTGTAGTGCAGTTTTCTGACACGACAAAGGAAGACTTTCTGGGTTAATGCTGGTGTCCTAAATTAGAGCCTATTTTGCTATCTTGAGTTTTAAACTCAGGATAAAAGTGTAACTGTGTGTGTGTGTGTGTGTGTGTGTTTGTGTTATATGAGATGAAATAAGGAACAGCATCCTGTCATACCACATATATGGTATAAGTAACTAATATATATATATATATATATATGGTATATAACTAATTCTCTCTTTTCTGTCACTATGTTTGCATTTAATTATAAAATTAGGGCATGCGGACAGAAGAAAAGATCTTTAACCATAAAAAGTGGACCCTGGAGACCCTACATTTTTTGGATCTTTAACATATCCAACTTGTGGAGATATTGCAAAATATCAAAATTCACATATTTTTTCATTGCACTCAATCTACTAAATTTTGCTATGATACTGCTCATAGTCCTCAGTGTTCTTAAGTGGAAGTTAAAGCATGAATGATATGGCAGCACAGTAGACCCTGTCTCCCACATGAGGGTAGTGATGGGAGATGAGAAACACAGTTGTGAAACCCAGCTCTTCAACTCTTCTACTCCCTGGGCGGCGGGGGGGTGGGGGGTGGGGTGCAGGCTGAGAAAAGTCACTTTTCTTATGCACAAAATGCAGATTGTATGTACTTTGTGTTTGAAGTGCAGTGTTTAAAGAATATAAGGAGACATCTGGTATCAAATGAGTACTCATTAAGTTATAGTTATTGGGTCACCTGGTTGACTCAGTTGGTTAAGAGTCCGACTCTTGATTTAGGCTCAGGTTATGATCTCAGCATTGTGACTTCAAGTCCCATGTCCAGCTCCATGCTCAGCACCAAGTCTGCTTGGGATTCTCTCTCTCCTTCTGCCCTCCTCAAAAAAAAAAAAAAAGGTAATTATTATCATTTTATCATCTTGGCTCTTTAACCACTTTTTTCCCTATGTCTCCTTTCAATTTTATTTCTTTTTTTTTAATATATTTTTTAAAGATTTTATTTATTTATTTGACAGAGAGATAGAGACAGCGAGAGAGGGAACACAAGCAGGGGGATCAGGAGAGGGAGAAACAGGCTACCCGCTGAGCAGGGAGCCCGATGTAGGGCTTGATCCCAGGACCCTGGGATCATGACCTGAGCCGAAGGCAGATGCCTAAGGACTGAGCCACCCAGGTGCCCCAAGAAGTTACATGTACTTAACAAAGTGGTCATCTTTTCTGTTGCCCCAACATTCCTATGACAAAGTCAAGGAAGTATCCCTTATTTTATTTCCATTGGCTCAACCTCCAATCTCTGTTATATGTCAATTATATCGAATGAATGAATGAATGAATGAATGAATGAATGAATGAATGAATGGATTGGAATATGATTTGGAGGGCCTAAATAATCTCTGGACATCTTCTGGGAATAAATATTATGCATTTTACAAACCTACTTTTAGAAGACATTTTTCTTCTTTTCTTTTCTTTTTTTTTTTTTAAAGATTTTATTTATTTATTTGACAGAGAGAGAGATAGCGAGAGCAGGAACACAAGCAGGGGGAATGGGAGAGGGAGAAGCAGGCTTCTTGCCGAGCAGGGAGCCCGATGTGGGACTCGATCCCAGGACCCTGGGATCATGACCTGAGCCAAAGGCAGACGCTTAATGACTGAGCCATCCAGGCGCCCAACATTTTTCCTCTTTTCATGGCCCAATTCAAGAGACATCTTTCTGAAACTAGTCTTGATGGTGAAGAATTAATTGCTCTTTCATCCAAGTTCCTATAGTACTTATCACATTACATTTTGGTAATTGGATACATGTATCTGCCTTACAAGATTTAGTTTCCTATAGGTAAGTGACTTTTTTTTCTTTTCCTGTCCCAGGAGGTCATCCAACCTAGCATAACCTCTCTATGAGTATTTGTCTTGTTGACATCATAGAAGTAGATGTTTTGTTCCTCTTAAAATTGATACATAACCTGTTGTCAGAGTACAATTCTATAAGTAACCATTGTGGAACATTTTGCAGCAAGTAAGAATTTATGCAGGATTTTATAGATTGGCATGAATTAAGGATTTAAGAATTATTTTACTAGGATGAAATTGTAAACTCATTGTATTTATATACCTTCCTGTCCCTTAATCTTTTGCCACCTTAAATAGTCCAATATATCATGCATGCAAATAGAGCTATTTAATTCAAATTCCTGAATTAAATTGTATTGTCTTAATTTCTGTTAGTTACAGAATAAGCATTTATTGATAACAGAGGAGAGAGTTTCCCAGATGTCCTCTCATCCCTTCCCTAGGTTACTTTCCCAGGTAAAGCCACAGGTTGTTGCATTTTTCTACCAGCCCCTTGAGTCATAAATAAACTAAACCTATCTGATTTTAGGGTTTTTTTAATGTTCTGTAGGATTACTCCTTGGAGTGAACAAGCCCTCCTTAATAGCTGAGGCAATTAGATTTAATTGAAAGGGTCTCTAACTATACGGAATCAGGATAAGATCAAATTAAACCATTTTACTTTTACATAGGGTCTTTTATATATCCTCTCTTGATGCCCTTAAAAATTGAGTTTCCCAAACCCTATTTTCTCATAGAACTAAAAATATTCTGCAAAGTAAAATATCAGATTTCTTTTAATGATTAAAGAAGCCAAAAATATTAATATTTAGTCTCAACTTGGATATTTGATGGAGACAATTTCCTTTCTTTCTTTTCTTTCTTTCTTTCTTTCTTTCTTTCTTTCTTTTCTTTCTTTCTTTCTTTCTTTCTTTCTTTCTTTCTTTCTTTCTTTCTTTCTTTCTCTCTCTCTCTCTCTCTCTCTCTCTCTCTTTCTTTCTTTCTTTCTTTCTTTCTTTCTTTCTTTCTCTTTCTTTTTTTAGATTTTACAGGGGTAAATTAATTTAACTAGCACTGGGGAAATTTATATAGGCTCCTGTGACTGGGTCCCACTGCTCTGAAGATCAGCAGCAGAATATTTATGATTTTAATATCTATTGTATTTGTGCTCCTTGTTAGGAAAGCCTCTGTTTTTGTCTGCTCCTCTCTCCCCTCAATCCCCCATGTGTGTGTATATATGGTGTGCACGTCTTATGTGAAACATAAGAACATTCTTATCTCCACGGTTCAGCTAATTTTGTAAGAGATAGCAACAGCCATAACATACGGAGATATTTTTGGATTCAGACACTGAACTAAGCCAAATATTTCATGTAGTGAAGTATATCCACACGGAGCTGAAAAACGCAGCTTTTATGTTTCATGGAGTCCCTTAAATCGAAGTAAATTTAAAGTAGGCTGCAAGGTCAGTAGAGAACATTTCTTTTTTATTTCCTTCTTTGTGTGTGGATTTCCAGTTCACATAAAGGATTATTACATGTGCCCTGAAATAGCTTCCTTATATTAAACAACTGAAGGACTGATAGCATATTATATAGAGAAAGGTAATACCAGGAGGCTGTTGCAAAGGTACATTATTTTGGAGTATACTGAGTGATAAGAAGAAGATCTAAAGTTAGGGTAAATAGGCAGAGGAAGAGTTAAGGAAATCACTATTGACGGGAATTGTGATGCCTTTGCAGGTGTAGAGGAGTTGAGCAATTAATGCAGTTTTTCATTCATTAACTCATATAACAAGTACATATTGTGTCTTACTATGTCCCAGGCATCATGCTAGATGCAGGAGATACAAAGGTGAACAAAACTAATGTAATCCTTATTTTGTAAAATTTGCAGTCATTAAATGTGTGAGTGTAAGTGGGGGTATATTTGCAATAATGTTAAGAAATATCTTGAGGGGAAAAAAAAAAAAAGTCATACAACCAGAAAGTGACTAGCAGAAGACCTGAGTGATGTCTATGCTCCAGCAGTCTCAGTCTTAACTAAACAGCACTGGTCTTTAAAGCTTAATACCCACTTTCCTTCACTACACATCGGCTTTCTGGTAATTACAGTTACTTCTTGATTAATACAGTCTCCAAACCCTTATCTTTCAATTGTAGACACTCACCTTATTCTTCCCTCCTTGCATCTAGGTATGTCCCTGTGACTTTTCAACTGAATTCCCTCATTGTGGCATTCAGCCTCTTTACCCACAGCACCCACACGTGAACACAACCATGCAGACGTTTTTCTTTGAAGAGGCCAGTGATCTTCTTCACGTAAGAACAATGTAGATAATAACAAAATTAACAGAGAGATTAAAAAGTCCATGGAATACTGATTCTTTACCTACAGCTCCTGATTCTTTCACAGAGGGTAAGTTAAAACCAAAACTAGGCTTCGGAATCCAATCTCCTTCCTCTATCATCACTTTGGTGAAGTCACATTGTTCTTTCCTCTCTTGATAACGCCACTTCTGAGAGGAAGTCACCATAAAGGCTGCACAACTGACCCCTAGTTTCAAACCAGAGGCTAGAATCTCCAAGTCTTGCAGGTGAGCCATCGCTCAGTTCACTAAGCCTCTACCCTGATGAGAAATGATTTCTGTGTAAATTTCCTCATCTTTAGCCTTCTGAGAGACACTTAGGAGTTCTTACATTTTCAATCAACTTCTATATTAAAGCTCTGATCCTTTCCTCAGGACTTTTGAAGTGTTCTGCCTTCAACTGCGTGGCATTTCCTAGAGGAGTTTTATTTTCCTCTCTAGATTTAGCTACTTAGGTTAAGCAATGAGACGTCATTTTAACTTTGCCTTTTTGTCAGGCATCCTTCAAAATATCTTAACACTACTGTCGATCTCTCTGATTATGAGAGACCAGATGCGCATGGAGTATGTCAGGAATGCAGCATTTTTTGGATTTCCAATTGATAAAATAGCTAATAACAAAGCTTATGAAACTTATTCAGCTTTTAATTTTGATCTGAAGTTTTTTCTTAGCTCACCCAGGATTGGAATTTAATAAAAGACATTCTCCTAACTCTGTTCATGGAGCAAGGGATTGTTTTTGATTTATTATATTAGACATACCCCGAAGGGTCAAAAAGGTTTAAGAAATGCATATAAACAGACCAATAATCTTGAGTCTTATAAAAATCACTTGGCGTATCTACTGCCCCAAGAAACCTCCTGACCCTGATATCTCTAACCCAGAATCAGCTGGGGAATGTGCCATGCTCCCCGGGGGTTATGGACTGGAATGTGTCTGTTAATTCCAGACGCATCTGGATATTGATGAGAGCTGGTATATGGAGAGTCACATGTTTTTAATCATTCACTTACAAGTCTTCCATATTTTGGACACATCCACTTACTTGATAAGAGCTATAAACCCAAACATAGCTGTTCACCTAAGTTAGAAAATTTTTGTTGCAATAGTGAAAATATATTTGAGGTAGATCAAGCCACAAAGGAGGATTTATTCTAAGGTTTTTTGGAACTCAAGGGAAGGCAATGCAGGTACTGCAAAAGAAAATTGGAACCTTCTGAAATGGGGAAATTCCTTTTCCCCCTCCCTGTCTCTCCCCACCTTAACCCCTTCTCTCTCTTTTTCTTGTACCTTCTGAGACATATGCTTCCTTCTTTCCCTGCACTCCTGGTAGATCAGCTTTCCCTGCTGCTTAGTCCATAGGGAGCCATGTGGCTCATTGTGTGCGTTAACATGTCTCCTGTTCAAGAGATTGACTCCAGCTGAGACTGGATTCTCTTATTCTCACTTTTAAATCCCAGAGGAAGGACTTTTGATTGGCTCAGCTTGAATCATCTGCCTGGCCCAGAGGTCAAGGCCTCAGGCACAGATTTGACTTTTGGGGACCGATCTGATGAGTCAGAGTTTGGCCATATCATAGAAGCAATTCTAAGTATTTGGAGTTGGAAGGAAAGGCATTTATAGGTATTAGGATGTGTGGAAACTGAACGTTAGAAATGACAATTTTACATGAGAAATACTAGAAGCAACTGAAAGTAGAGACTGTCATCAATACCTTTCTCTTTCCTCACAGTGCCCATGTGAGTGTTTGCTAAGGAACTTACTAGTGTTTAATTGACTGATAAGCTGGCAGAGTCCCTGAACCTTGAATAATTGTACCATATCCTTTACTTTTAAATACAACTGGTAAACAATGTCAAAACTACCAAAGCAGGTGGTAAGAACTGGAACTTGAGGAAGACATAGGTCTTTGTCTATCATTAAAACAATCAACAATTACTAATAAATTGTAGCTCTTTAGTTCTGGATTCAACTTCATAAAATATTGCAAGGACAAATATGTATGGAAAAGAAGAATGGAAGAAAAAAACAAAAATATCAGGGAGGAAATAATTTGGTAAGATGAAATACATGCTAAATTCCCTGACTTCATTTTGTGTTTTGGTGTTAGTATATGGGATTATATGCTACCCAATGAAGATAAATTCCACATATCCAGTGAAATTTTTGAGGGGTTAAAAATTACACATATATGTGTTTTTCTTGTACTACAACAAATTATTACAAGGAACTTTTAAGATTTTTTTAATATGTACACATAGTATATTGTATGCATATTTATTTTAAATGAAAATAGCTATTACAATGCTTCAAAAATACACTCTAAGGAAAATATACAAATTTCACTTGAATTTTACACTGTTTACCTTTATTTCTATGATTAGTAAGCAAAAATTTAGAATGTTACCTAATTAGAGTCACTCAACTAAAAAGTGGTACAGCAAGGGTTTTTCCCTTTTTTAGTTTATTGTACATTTGTGGTTTTGTTTTGTTTTCATTTTTTATTAAGAATTTTTTAGAGCAGTTTTGGGTTCACAGCAAAATTGAGGGGCAGGTACAAAAATCTCACATATATCCCTTACCCTACACACTTAGCTTCCCCCATTGTCAACATCCCATTTGTTACAATTGAAGAACCTACAGTAACTCATGATGATCATCTAATGTCCATAGTTTACCTTTGGTTGCACTTTTGGTGTTGTACATTCTGTGGGTTTGTCAAATGAATAATGACATGTATCTATCATTATGGTCTCATAGAGAGTATTTTCACTACCTTAAAAATCCTCTGCGTTCTGCCTAATAATCCCCCTTTCTCCACCTCATCCCCCCCCCCAAGCCCCTGGAAAATACTGTATTTTTTTTTGACAGTCTCCATACTTTTGCCTTTTCCAAAATGTCATATAGTTGGAATCCTATGCATTGTAGCCTTGTCAGATTGGCTTCTTTCACTTAGTCATATGCATTTAAGGTTTCTAAATTCATTTTCATGGCATGATAGCTTATTTCTTTATAGCACTGAGTAATATTCCATTGTCTGAATGTACCAGGTTCTTTATCTGTTCACCTACTAAGAGACATCTTGGTTGCTTTTAAGTTTTGTCACATATAGACACAGCTGCAATAACCATGTGTGTGTGCAGATTTCTGTGTGGTTATAGGTTTTCAACTCCTCTGGGTAAATGTGTAGGAGTACAGTTGCCGGATTATATGGTAAGAATGCATTTCGTTTTATAAGAAACCTCCAAATTGGGGCAGCTGGGTGGCTCAGTTGGTTAAGCGACTGCCTTCGGCTCAGGTCATGATCCTGGAGTCACGGGATCGAGTCCCGCATTGGGCTCCCTGCTCAGCTCGGAGTCTGCTTCTCCCTCTGACCCTCCTCCCTCTCATGCTCTCTGTCTCTCATTCTCTCTCTCCCAAATAAATAAAATCTTAAAAAAAAAAATTAAAAAAAAAAAAGAAACCTCCAAATTGTCTTCCAAAGTGGCTTTACTATTTTGCATTCCCATCAGCAGGACATGAGAGTTCCTCTTGCTCCATACCCTTGCCAGCATTTGTGTTATCAGTGATCCAGTTTATAGTCATTCTAAAAGGTGTATAGTGGTATCTTGTTCTTTTAATTTGCATTTTCCCAATGATATATGATGGGACATATTTTCATATGCTTATTTTCCGGGTGTATATCTTCTTTGGAAAGGTATCTGTTAAGGTCTTTGGTCAATTTTTTTTAATTGGGGTTTTTGTTTATTTATTATTATTGAGTTTTAATAGTTCTTTATAAATTTTGATAACAAATAAAAGGATAACAGTCCTTATCAGATCTCTTGCAAATAATTCTTCCCATTCTGTGGCTTGTCTTCTCTTTCTCTTGACATTGTCTTTTCCAGAGCTGTTTTCAATTTTAAGGAAGTCCAGCTTATTCATTATTTCTTTCTTGGTTTGTACATTCAGTGTTGTATCTAAAAAGCCATTGCATTACTCAAGGTCATCGAGGTTTACTCCTATGTTATTTTCTAGAAGTTTTATAGTTTTGTGTTTTACATCTAGGTCTGTGATCTACTTTGAGTTACTTTTTGTGAAGGGTGTAAGATCTGTGTTTAGATTAATTTTTGCATATAGATGTCCAGTTATTCCAGCACCATTTGTTGAAGACACTATCTTTGCTCCATTGCGCTCCTTTGTCAGGGATTATTTGACTATATTAATGGTGGTCTACTTCTGAGCTACCATTCTGTTCTATTCTTTCACCAGTACCACACTGTCTTGATAACTGTAGCTTTATGGTAAGCCTTAAAGTTGGGTAATGTCAGTCCTCCAATTTTGTTCTTCTTTAATATTGTGTTGGCTAATCTGGGTCTTTGGCGTCTCCATAAAAACTTTAGTATTGTTGCAGGATTTCTTTTCCTTCGGAGCTGTGGTTCATGGTTGTGCAATTTCAAAGAATGAAGAGGTAGACTAAATAAAGAGTGATGGGCAGCAAAGCAAAATTTATTGAGCATTAGTAAAGTTTATTGAGTAATAGTACAAAGCTCCCAAAGAGGGAGGGAACTCAAGAGGGTTGCCACTGGAGTTTTTAAGTCTAGGTTTTTGTTTGTTTGTTTGTTTGTTAAGTCTAGGGGTTTTTATGGACTTGTTGGAAGGTTGTTTTAATCTGATTAACCCTCCATGCGCCTGCCACCCAATCAGGTTTTTGTTCACACGCTCATCTGCCTAACAGGTAGTTGTTCAAATGGGAAAGGGTGGAAGACTTCTTCGAGGGTGATGTAAAATCTCGTAAGTGTGGCTTCCTCTTAGGGAGGGGGCTTGTCCCTGCCTGCCTTTCTTCCTTAGTACCAGTTTGTCAATATCCACAAAATAACTTGTTGGGATTTGATTGGGATTGCATTAATCTGTAGATCAATTTGGGAGGAAGTGACATCTTGAAAATATTGAGTTTTCCCTTCTTTAAACCTAGAGTATCTTTCCATTTAGTTAGTTTTTCTTTGATTTTATAATTTCTTTTTGTAGTTTTGTTCATAAAGATCTTGTGCCTATTTTGTTAGGTTTATACCTAAGTATTTCATTTTTTCAAATCTAGTGTAAATGCAATTATGTTTTTATTTTAAATTCTACTCATTCCTTGCTGGTACATAGCAAAGTGATTAACTTTTTTATATTAACCTCTTATTCTGCAAACTTGCTATAATCACTTATTAGTTCCAGGAGTTTTTGTGTGTTTTTAAGGTTTTCTACATCAATGATCATATATCATCTGCACCCAAAGACAGTTTTATTTTTTCCTCCCTATTCAAGACACCTCTTATTTCCTTTTCTTGTTTTATTGCATTGACTAGAACATCTAGTATGATATGTAAAATGAGAGACGAGCGGGTAAATCTTTGCCTTTTACCTGATCTTGAGGGAAAGCTTTGAGTTTTTCATCATTAAGTACCATGGTAGCTGTAGGTATTTTTAGATATTCTCTATCAAGTTGAGAAAAATCCCCTCTATTCCTATATATGATATATATATATCATGAATGGGTTTTAGATTTTGTCAAATTATTTTTTCTGCACCTAGTGCTTTGATCATGCAATTTTTCTTTTTTAGTTGTCGATGTGATAAATAACACATATGTAACACATGTGTTGATGTGATTTGGAATGCTGGACTAGTTTTGTGTACCTGGCATACATTCCATTTTGTCATAGTATGTAATTCTTTTGTATACATTGTTGGATTCAATTTGTTAATATTTTATTGAAGATTTCGCATCTATGTTCATGAGAGATTTTGGTCTATAGTTTTCTTACTGTCTGGTTTTAGTATTAAGGTAATGCTGGCCTCAGAATGAGTTAGGAGGTTTGCCTTCTGCTCTTATCCTCTGAAAGAGATTGTAGAGAATTGGTAAAATTTCATCCTTTAATGTTTGGTAGTATTCAGCTGTGAAACCATCTGGCCTTGTTCTTTCTGTTTTGATAGGTTATTAATTGTTGATTCAATTTCTTTAATAGGTATATATTCATTTAAATTGTTTATATCTTCTTTTGCAAATTGCATTTTTTAAGGGGTTGGTCCATTTCACCTAGGTTATCAAATTTGTGGGTAGGCCAAGTGTTTTAATCCAGGTTTTCTAACATACAAGTAACTAATCCTAGCTCAACTTTGTTTTTCTACCATTAGGATCATCTAGAACTTCTAAACAAAAATAACCATTCAAACAAAATAACCATTTTTCTTCTTAAAAAAGAAATAAGTTCTGTTATAATTATCAGGTACCTCTAAAAAAGACATCAGTCTTCAATTAAATACAGTCAAGTTGCATTATAATTGCATTTTACTTACAAAATTAAACTATAAATTGAACACACACACACACACAAACATACACAAGAGATAGAGAAAAATATCCATTTAAATGATGCAGGACATCTTTCCCAACATGTGACTCAATAAACAAATATCCAGAATTACCATGAAGAGCTAGAATAGAAAGTCACTTTTCCATTATGTGGCCTTGGTTCCCACATATGTCCTACAGTGTGAACTAATCACCATACTGAGTGGGTTTCTAGTATATATATATACATATATATTTTAAAATATGGTTCCTGAATATAATCCAACTACTTCACTCAGTGTTCAAGTTGAAGAAACTACAATTTATTCTAAGGAATAAGACAGAAGATGTACCTTCAACCTCATGCTGATTTGAATTTAATGAGAGGGAACATTTGGGGACTTTCAAAGGTATATTTAATATATATTAAATATATATTTATATATATATAGTCTTTGATTTTATGATTTTACTGTAGAAAATCACCATAACTACTAATCTATAGTCTATCAAAGAATATTAACTACAAATAACGTACAAGGTATGATGATAAAATGATTCAACTTAGTTTTAGCAAACCTATTTATAAATGAGTGTGAACTAGCATTGTTTTCTTATTTTAAAATCTATATATAGTAAGATATTTTCTAATTTTTTTTGAAATATCTTTTGAAGCTTGCATAAATCATTTAAATTCAATTAATGTTGGCAGGTGGCCATTCTTAGCAAGTAGACTCGGTTTCTAGTAATAGTAGAAATTCATCTCATGTAAGTGTTAGGCACTTAAATTGACAAAATTATTTTAAGACAAAATGTGTTGTGCCTCTAAATTAACAAGACTGCTTCATCCCTATGGCTCATAATCTAGTTCTGAAATCAAGTCACAGGAATAAATTACAAAATGCTGATGGGTACTTCACTGGAATTAATCAATAAATATGATGACCATTTTGAAGACACCACATATTTGGATGTAATAGTTCTAATACATTTGCTTAAATCCTCCCTCTTTGGTAGCCAAATCTCACCTACTTTATAAAAAAAAGAAAAAAGTCTTAGCTTTTTAGAAACAAGGAAGTATGGTATGAAATAGCTTTACACCTTCATCTGCATGCTCATGACAATAGGGCAATTTTCTTCCTTCCTTGTCCTATTCCATCTAAGAAAACCCTTAGCACAGGTAATTGCTTGTTATGATTTTTTCTTCTGCAATTCTCCAAAAGAAAGACCACAATGTGTCCTTACATCTCAGCTTTATAGAGACTGCCCATTGGGCATGCCTGTACTTTTATATGAATCTTGGCATATAAAATTAGAACAGATTCATAAAGAGTAGGATGGGAGCAGTTGAAGTGAGTGGTCCAACTTACTTCAGGCACAAAGTTTAAGGAGCCCCAAAACATTTGGTAATTAAGATAAATAATACTTGTGTATTATAGATATATAAACCATCAATATAGTATGACAATAATTTATATTTTATAGTATATGTGTATATTATATATTTGTATTTTATAAATTTATAAATATAAAATATTTATTTTATATAATTTATATTTACAATATATATTAATTTATATATGTACATACTTGTATATAAATATATATTATATAATATTTTATAACATTATACATAAATTTATGTTTATATTTTATGATATAATTCTATTTAAAGTAAATTATTAAGTCAATGTTAATGCAAAAAAGTCGATAATGTACAAATTATCAAAATTTTAAATTAAAATAAGCAGTTGTCTGTTTTGTTACACTACTTTATTGTGCAAGGAAACACTCCTTTAAAATCAGCCTAATGTTCCTGGCCTGTGTAGATGTTATGTTTCAGCTAGATGGTTTATAAAGTTTGACAACGGTGTGGGAACAGATTGGATAATACAGGCTGTAATATATAGCGACATTTTTTGATTGTAGGAGTTTCTTTAACTTTTTCCAATTGGTTCTAAACATGGGAGAATATTCTTATATGTGTATGTAGGGAAACACATTTTCCTCAGACACCACGTTTTTTCACAGCTGCCTTTGCTACCAAGCACTGGTAAAGGGACAACATTTTAGCTCCCCAAAGGTTATGTGTGTGGTGTGTACTATCATCCTGTGTTGTATTACCTAATGAAAAGTCAGACAGTATTGTTGAAAGTGATCAACTTGCATGTCAATTTAGACAAAACTGTTATCATTGTTTTTTAGATTGATATATTGTATTTCAGAATAATGTGAAAGTACATAAAGAGCAGAAATAATGTGAAAACATAAATATCAAGAGATAAATACTATGATGTACCATTCTAAATAGAAAATTCTGTTTGTTCTTCAATATTTAAATAAGTTTCCTGTTTATTCAGCATATGACCTAATTCAAATTATTTACAATTCAAGTATTTGTGTCTACTGTGGATCTTGTTTTGGCTGTTTAGTCTAAAATGGTTCTCCTTGTTATTTCTTGTATACTGTATACAACCTAGATTAGCATAATCACTGTGATTAACATTAATTGAGGAGCAGAAATGAAAATGGTTGCTGAAAACAGTTTGGCTGATATGTACAATGGTAAAATTTTGTATTGTGTGAATACTCAAATTATAACATTTGACTTTAGTTCTAAAGTCTATGAAGCATTAATGGGAGAATAGAATTTGGGTCATAGATTAATATACAAATGTATGTTAGACAAAAATGCAGATATGATTTATATAGGAATATACCTTGCTGTAGTAATATATTTACTAAGAGGGACTACAATATTATTGGAAGTATAGACTTTATAATTATGCTAAGCCATGAGTCAATCTTTGCTTTAATTGGTAGCTGTGTAATTGTAAGTTACTGTATCCCTCCAGGGCTGAGTTTTCTTGCTTGCAAAATGGTGATAAGAATATAACTTAGTTAGTCTTACATGTAATTCTAAATGCAAGTTTTTTGGCACAGTGTTAGACAAATGATAAATGTTTTCTATGGTATATCACTTCTCTGATATTTTTTTGTTTCATTACTCAATGTCATATACTTGTTCACAGTTCTGCATTTTATTTCATACTCTTTCCACTAATAGCTTTCACTGTTTGTACCATTTCTGGCTTTCACAAATTTGCTTTCTGTTTCATTTCTGTAGAGAAATTCTCTATAGGTTTTTCTTTTCTTATTTTCTGTACATATCATCCCATTTCTAATCCAGAATTACTGCAATAAGTGCCAGGTTTTCTTTTGGAAGCATTATGTGTGTTAAATGAAAAATGGCTTCCCATTATAGATTTCAAACAAATTTAAATTGGGTAAGTCTCCCTCAAAACACAAAGGATATCCACATGCAAAATATTAATTTTGGGACACATGGGTAACAAGACTTATCATGGGGATCATTTCTTATTGCATAGAAATATTGAATTACTATGATGTATACATAAAACTAATAGGATATTATATGTCAGTAATATTTCAATAAAAATCAATTTTGGAAAAACAGTCATGTGGTTCATTATCAACTGTTAAAATTTATATACATATATATACATGCATTATATATATGTATATATACACACACACACAATTCAAAAGCTTAAAAGTAAACATAGGAAAGTAAAAATACCTATTGGTTTAACTTTTCTAATAAGCAGATACCTTCTGTGACAGGTAACAATAAAGGCATAGAAAGAAAGTTGTCAGACTATGAATTGTACAGGAAGTTTTAATAGACTTCAGCATTATGACCATAGAGGAAATAATCCTTTCTGTTATCATTCACTAGGAGAAACTGGCCAGACTTAAAAACATTTTCTAGCCTTTGTCTTCCAAGACTACATCATCAGGATTACATTCAATTGCAAGTAACACTTTAAAAATTTAAGTATCACTAATAATATTTTTTCTTCTATACAAGTTTGGAAGAGAAAAGGTGATAGTGCTGGTTCAAATACTCAGTGGTATCAAAAAGAACCTAGGATCTTTCCTTCTTTTTACTCTATGATCCTCAGAATTTTGGTCTTTTAATTTTAAGTTTGTTCCTTCATTGTTACAAGAAGGATGTTGCAGCTCCAGATATCAAGACCTAACTCTAAAGAAGAGTGCAAGCCATGACAGTAAGACAATTTCTCATGCTGTTTTCCTCTTTTTGAAATTACTTTTACACAAAGAACCTTAGCAGAATTTTCCTTCACTTCTTTCATGAGAAAGGAGAGTAACCGCTCCCTAACCAAGAGGTTTTAGGCCAACTCTCTCTGAGATCAAGGGATTTCTCCGATGCCTTAAGAAAATCAAGGCCCTGAGGCACCTGGGTGCTTCAGTCGGTTAAGTGCCCGACTCTCGGTTTCAGCTGAGGTCATAATCTCAGGGTGGTGGGACTGAGTCCCAAAGCAGTCTCCATGCCCAGCTGAGATTCCCTTTCTCTCTCCCTCTCCCTTTGCTCCTCTGCCCTACGTGATCCTTCTCTCTCTCTCTAAAACAAATAAATAAATCTTTAAAAAAAT
The DNA here is from genome assembly GCF_011800145.1 of Mirounga leonina. Classification (NCBI taxonomy): domain Eukaryota; kingdom Metazoa; phylum Chordata; class Mammalia; order Carnivora; family Phocidae; genus Mirounga; species Mirounga leonina. The sequence goes on along the minus strand of NW_023270323.1, from coordinate 56,089,932 downwards.
CAAGGCTCTGTCAGCAGAGAAATGGTGTGTGAGCAACTATTATATTTGTCACATGGGACTACACACACACATACACACACGTACATACACACAGCACACACAATTTAACTCTACAGGAGGAAGCAAGAAGTTTGCAAAGAAATATTATCTCCCTTCACACTTTCCAAATTTTCCTTTTTTTTTTTTTATTTTGGCTCTAAAATTGTTAGAAACTGTTAGAAAATGTTACAGTGCTAATAAATTACAGTTAATACTTCTTTGATCAAAGTTTCTTCTTAAAATGAGGTTCTATTGGTGATAAAGCCTTTGCACATTCAGTTTTGAATATATCTGGTTTCTTTAGGTAATGGTTATATCCCTCCACTTATCCTAAATAAATAAGGAAAATAAAGAGCAAAGAGAAAATAGATGTGGAAGATGATGAACACATAAAATGCATGTCAAACATATTAATCTCTTAAAGGATGATCATAATGTTGGCTTTAAGCTTCTTGGCAATGAATAGGAAAAGGAAAATCTATCAAGACAAGACATTCATAGTATCCACGAGACAGAAATGAACTCCTGATTCACAGGAAACTCAACTACTCTGGAAAAGCCCAGAGGCATTTCCCCAAGGTTCTGATAAAAAAGATAATGTATTACTCAGTGGATCATGGTTTCACTAACATCCTTACAGCAAAAACATTGCTGCATTTCTCAGGGGAGATTTCTTATGGGCTCCTTCAACTTGAACAATAGCAAACCACCTAAGTATCATTTAGTAAACACAATTCTTGGTCAAGGGCCATAGACCTGGCAAATCCTGAAAGAGGAAGGATAATAGAACAAAATGTAATAAATCTATCTTCCCCTCTTTCCTTTGCAAATCCGTCTTCATAAATGAGAGTAACAGACACAGGAAATGTACAACAAATCTATCCGGCCTCACAGTTGACAACACATTTGGTCAGTTTGGGTTGGTTTATTATTTCTAAAGTTATCAAGGTCTCAACAAGCTAATAGTTTTCTTAGATTCGTGATGGTGGGATTTTAGCATCTATTAAAAGGCACATTTGAAAAAAAAATTTGAGATAGAACAGAGACTATAAGCTTTGAGTATTCTCAGAACAAACTAGAGTTGCCATTTGCTTATTTTTTGAATTTACTTTCTTATAAATATTTCTTAAAAATAAATCAAAGATTTTAGTCATGAAAAACCCTGCTGAGTAACAGTATGTCAAAAGTTTACCTTTGATCCTGACCACTGACTTTTATATCCGTAAGTAATTAAATATTTAAGGAGTTAATTCGTTTCCAACCATTAATTTTCATCTCAGGTTAAGTGGTTTGTCTGTTTGACTTTATTTCAAATTACCAGGACTTGAACTTAGACATCACTTGGCAAAAGATAAAAATCTCAAGGGTCCAGGAGACCCAGTGATTAATTTCTGTTATGGAGGTGACCATTCAGACTGTATGAACAGAACCTTTGCAATGTAACTTTTGAACCTCCCATGACACATATAAAGACAACAATTTGTAACATTTATGAGTTATGTTATTGTTTTTCAAAATAGCATTCTTTTCACATAATAGTTGTATCTGACACTTAACAATTGATCCCTAAGTTTCTTTTGTTTATTTGTAAGTACTGTTTCCTTGGAAAATGTTATTATTTGTTCATTTTGCAATAAAAAGAACTCAACTCTTTGATTAAATCACTGTCAGTTATCAACTGCTTTCCTCCAAATTTACCTTGAAAACATGAAAAATGTCTTTAAACAGTTAAAGCAAAAAACTACTATTGGTTAGCTTAGCAAGTTAGAAATATGAATAAAGGCATGAGTATTAACTTCAAAAGGTCACCAAAATTGCAGGTGCAAAAATGCAGGTGTAGCTAATTAACCTCTTGAGCAAGCAATTGGTTGATTGCAGGTGCAATTAGTGAAACAACAAAAAAAAGGATGGTGGAATCTTGTTAAAAACTTAATTTCATGTTGTATGAGTTTTCAAACTACATTGCAATCAAGTTAAAAGTATCAACAATGAAGCTCACTAACATTTGGCTTTCATAGCATCTGTTTATTTTATGGTGATAAAGAAAAAATACTATTGAGGAAAACCATAGGTTTTTCATGTCTCTGTCTAAAAAGCTTTAAATTCCTCAAGGACAATGTTCCTCTGTATTTGGTTATAACAAAGTTGTAAAAAGAAGTTTGATATCTGAATCAGTGGTTACTACCATTTGAAGAATTGAGACCCAATAGACAAAATCCATTTCTTCCCCCATCCCAAAGTTTGAGTTATTTCTTTTTTAAACTAAATAACCACCAGAAAGAGTATAGCTGTGTAAATTATCATCTATTTCCTTTCCTTCCAGGAACTCAAAAGAACAAAATTCAATTATTTTAAGAAAAACTAGAAGAAAGATAAAATTCACACTTTAAAATAAGAGCAAGGGGGCACCTGGGTGGCTCAGTCAGTTAAGCGGCTGCCTTCAGCTCAGGTCATGGTCCCAGGGTCCTGGGATCGAGCCCCGCATCAGGCTCCCTGCTCGGCAGGAACCCTGCTTCTCCCACTCCCCCGGCTTGTGTTCCCTCTCTTGCTGTGTCTCTCTCTGTCAGATAAGTAAATAAAATATTTAAAAATAAATAAATAAAATAAGAGCAAGGCCAACTAAAAACATCTAAAAAAGGGCAAAAACAACAACAACAACAACAACAAAACCTCAACTGGAGGAAGTAAAGTGAACAACAACAACAACAAAATAGAGTGGAGAAAAGGCCAATTGGTGACAAATCTCAGACAAGACCAGTAAAACACACTTCCTGAAAGCAAGGGCATCATCATGAAGTGAAAATCCTGAATCTCTTATAGACAAAGAGAAGTGGAAATTGGGGTGAGGAGGGCCCACAGGAAAAACCTTCTGGGTGCTAAATAATAGGAAAAGAGGATGCAGAGCTACACAAAGTTTAACAAAGTTGCATTTGCAAGACGATTCCTTCACAAACCAAAGGGGGCGGGGGAGTGGGGGAAGCTTTGTTTTGTTAAGCCTGCAAGGTGACCCTGATGTCCTACTTTCCATACTCTTCATGGGATTCTTCTGAAAAGAACACCTTTGCAATGTAACTTTTGAACCTCCCATGACACATATAAAGACAAAAAACAATTTATTACAGTTATGAGTTATGTTATTGTTCTTCAAAATAGCATTCTTTTCACATAATAGTTGTGAAAAGGCACCGCTTTCGAAGAAGGGTGATAAGAAAAGAAACAAGCACAGCATCAAAGCAAAGATATAATAAGCAGTTAGAAGAAAAAGGTGAAGAATTTTTAAAAAGACAAAACAAGTGCAGCCAAATTTATTATTTTAAGAAAGCAGATGAAAATTATAAACTAACATCATGACAAGAATTTTTAAGAAAAAAATGAAGCCTTTTTGAAAAGCCTCAGGAAAGTGATACTAGGTAACAGAAGGAGATGAAACCAAAGTGCTAGAATCAGAATGAAAGAGAAGAAAAACAACATCATTATCAAAATAAAATGCAGAAGGCTTTAGAAGCATAAAGGACAATTACAATACAGGTAAAAATAATAGAAACAGGAAAAGCAGTAAGAAAGAGAGTAGAAAAGAATTACCGAAGACACACACAGGAGGTCCAACATAAGCACGTGTGTGGTACCCAAAAAAGAAAGCCAGAGAAAATATTATTTCATTAAAAGTGTATTTCAGAGGTGCCTGTGTGGCTCAGTCAGTTAAGTGTCTGGCTTTGGCTCGGGTCATGATCCCAGGGTCCCCGCATCAGGCTCCCTGCTCAGTGGGGAGTCTGTTTCTCCCTGTCCTTCTCCCCCTCCCCCCCACTCGTTCTCCCCTCTCTCTCAAATAAATAAATTAAATCTTTAAAAAAATAAAAGAGTGTTTAAAGTATAAAAGTATATTTGAAGGTGAAACGATACATTTCAAGAAAAATGAAATAAAACTTAAAGACTATATTGTCAGGATACAAAAAACTATATTGTTAGGTCAAGAGTGAAAAAAACAAAATTCACCAGGAAGGGTCAACAGCAAGATGCATCAGAATAAAACAAAAGAATTTAAAGGCAGAATCTCTTCAAGGGGGAAAGTTAAGGCTAGCCTTATTTCTTTAGAACAAAATTCAACCAATGAAGACAGAGAAGCAGCATCCATAATACTGAAGAGAACAACTGTGAACCAAGACTATTTATAACCAAACTCTCTTTTCAGAATAAAGACTACTGAAAACAGTTTTGACCATGCAAGAATCCAAACTAAATCACACCTAGATACCATTTTTACCTTTTATACCCATATTAGTAAAATTAATCAAAATTGCCTATATATATCCACTTTAATCAAGCAATTCTAAGAATACATTCTACAAATACCTTTGCACTACAGAAATGATGCATGAAAATGTTATTTATTGAGCATAATTTGTTATAACGAAGGAAAATAAAATAGATATCTATCAAAATAGGACTATTTAGATAAATGTGGTTCATCCGCAGAATGGAATACTATACAGCTATAAAAATGAATGAGAAAGCTCTCTATGGACTAATATAGAAGGATTGCTAAGAGATATTATGTGGAGAAAAAACTAAGTACAGAATAGCATGAATATTACTCTATATTTTACATAAAAGTAGAGAATTTTATACTAATATTTACCTGCATAAACATGACAATTGTTAATAAGAATGGAATAATGGTCACTGTAATTTTAGGGGAGGTAACAAGGAAATGGGTGGATATGGGGCAGAGCTGAGATATTTTTAATTATATACTTATTACTTTATGTATTTTTTAAATTTATTAACTTTTTGAATAAATTACCTTTTCAAATAGTACAGAAATATAAATAAGAGTTGTCACAGAATTAAAGTTGATGAGTGTTGTTCCAGAAACTATTTTCTAAGATCAATCAATGTAGTTTAATATTGAGAACTGCTCATCTGTCTTCCTAGTTCCTTGGCAAAGCCAGATGGAACACTTCAAATATTTATACAATTTTATTTTTTGTCTTTTAACTTTTGCAAGAGTTGGATGAGATACTTTTTATTTGGGGCCTCTGGATAACACCTCATTGCTGTGCTTTAGGTTGGATTCTTAGGAATTCCCTGGTAGACTATGAACACCTCATGGGCAACAGCTTTCTATTTCATGATCATTGCATTTTTCTCAGAGCCTGGGAGAATATCTGGCACATCCAAAGGGCTTAACATACTTTGATAAAAGAATGGATTTATGTGGGAGTTAATGAACAAGAACTCTTTTGATGTCCTGGGTAAAACAGGCAAATGGGAATGTTTGTTTCCTTTTAAGCCAGTCTTCTACTCTTTCTGTTAACAACTTCTTTCCAGATCTGTATTCTCATCCATGAGTTTTACTTTCTTACTCCTAGTGCTTGCTGCTGTTATATTCGGTAGTATTCCCCATTGAAAATCACCTTTATCTATGTCAGCAAGTTGTTCTGATAACTTAGCACATTCTAATATGATAATGGGATAGGCCTGGAAGGGCATACCTAGGTTACTTATGTTTATTTTAATGAGGGCTTTTGGGACACAATGTCCTTATATTCTAGGTTTTTTGTTTGTTTGTTTTTATTTTTGTTTTGTTTTGTTTTGTTTTGTTTAGAGATTACTAAGGAGGATTTCAGGCTACACGGGAGGAGAATTTAATAAATAGCAGATGTAATTTTGGGATGAATGTCAAATCAAACTTATGTTGTCACTGTTTTTTTGGTTGGTTTTTGGCATACAATTGGCCTTGTTCACCATAACCCTCAGTGCAATGGCATTCTGTCAGTAAGTCTCAGGATACCTGCCCTAATAGGACCCTCACAACCTCAAAGGCAATGATTGCTTGCTCAGCAATTCTTATTGAAAACCCACATAATAAAATATAATCAATTTTCCTGTGATTTTTATTCAATAGTCCTTGGTCTACTCTTTGGGTTTCAAAATAAAAGGTCCCTCCACAGTATAGTCAAAGAAGTTATCCTGTCTCCTATTAAAGTCTTTTCCCAGTTGCCATCCTGTGCTTCTTCTTTGTTTTCCTTTTTTCTTTTTAATTTCAGAAAAATGAGTTTCACTAATTTTGCAAATTTTTAAAGATATATATAGGCTTTAATTTGTGGAACTTGATTGGTTCTATTTTGGCTAATTTGGTTTCAGAGAAATTTCATATAGCAATTTCTTAGAGCTGGGGTGCCTTGGTGGCTCAGTTGATTAAGAGTTCGAGCCTTGATTTCAGCTCAGGTCATCATCTCGGGGTGATGAGATTGAACCCCATGTTGGGCTCCACAGTCAGTGGGGAGTCCACCTGGGTTTTTCTCTCCCTTTCCCTCTACCTCTCCACACCCTGCACACACCCACTCATTCTCTCTCTCTTTCTCTCTCAAATAAATAAATAAATCTTTAATTTAAAAAAAAATTTCACAGAGCCATGAAAAATTGGTTTATATGAAAAGAGGCTAATGTTATTATGCATGCCTTCCTAATAAAATTAATTTCTATTTGTATGCTTTACATATGTCAAAGAACAGATGCATAGATGTGTCATCACTCTATAGTTTATTCACTTAGATGCTTGAAATTTTCAGCCAGTTAACAAAATAGAAATCAAAATAACCCTACAGTTCTAAAATTGCTTTAAAATATAAACTCAAAAATAGAAGTATTGATATCACTAGTTTATAGCTAGTAGAAACAACATTAATGAAGAGATACTTTATTATAACCAGACCTTGGAAATGCTCTTAAAATTGAATTTGTAAAGGACGGGAAATAAGTTATTAGATTTAGAAATTTTACAATAAAATCATCTGTTATATATTTCAATGTGTCCTAGTGGTCCCACTAGATTACATGGTATGTGTTTTCAAAAATTATTTCTGTATTTTGAAATCTCTGCATACAATGTCGTATGGTTGTCACCAACTCAAACACAGTAAGTACAGTTCTTCTAAAAGTCGATTGTATTTATGGGAAGCAGAGAAGTTATCATACTGCATGAAATGCCTGAGCAATGACAGCTAAACCCTACAAAGGCAAGAATTCCTTGCTCCTAAGGGTGTGGTGCCAGCTAGTCAGCAGGTCTGGAGGCATGAGGCAAAAGAATGGGTTGTGGCTTTAAGCCAGAACTTTTCCAAGAGAAAAGGAAACAAAGAGATAGTACTAGACTTTATAGTCAGGCCAACAGTACAGTACATCCCACTGTCTCCAGTGTTTTTTTTTTTTTTTTTTCCCAACTCCTATCCAAGAGCTAAGAAAGTAAGAACTCCTTAAAACAACTCCTACAGCATATTATTGGGAAATCTTTGGGATATGCTTTTATAAGCCAGGGAGAGAGATGACAGGAAATTCAAGGGGGAAAAAAAATGGAAAGGGCAAGAGATGGCTTGGGGAGACTTGGGAAAATATAGCAAATATATTACATTGTGTTATACAAGTAGAGAGCCAGAAGAAAAAAAAAAAGTTACTGGAACCTTCCGATACTCCTGAATGTAAAGATAGCCAGTGTCTTAGGATATTTCATTGATATGTGTAGAAAGACATTTATATCACTCACCTTCTAATTTTCTGATATGAAACATGGGGGCATTTAAATAGCTGGGCAAAAAAAAATCCAGCAAGCTTTGGACCTAGTATAGATGCACACGTATTTTGATTACCAAATTCTTAATCCTTAAAGTCAAAGAGGATGAAAATTTTTTTAATTACTTAAGAGACAAAAAGTGATAAGTAATAATCTGATGGGGAACTTATGAATTTAATCCAACAAGCAGTTTTTAAATATTTAATCTGTACAGACCACTCTAGTTATTACATAATCAAAATTATTCTTGGGGAAATGGTTCATTCATTCAACCATTTTTTTTATTCAACCATTTATTCAAAAATTTATTTGCACGACTAAATTGTTTCAAATATTCCAGGCACTAGATCTTGTCCAATGAAACATATAAAAGTCCTTTTGAATACTATTCTGTGGTATAAGTTAATTTTGAAATAAATGTTCAAATTCCTTTACATGGAAATGTCATAATACTCTAATTTTGATTCAATAAAGGTTTAAGATCATGTCAATGTGTCTTTATCGCTATTTAATTTTCTCAATTAGGTTCAAACATTGGACTCTTGAAGACTTACTCTATCTTTAGTATATTATGTATACATTAAATTTTTCACTTTTTTTCATATAAAGAGTACTATGAGGAGATCACAAAAGATATGAGAAAAGGCCATCTAAGGTGACCACAAAGATGGTATTCTGATATGAAATTTTAATAAAATAGGATATGTTACTCAAATTGTAAGTTTATTGTCCTTTAAAGACTACACCAGGTGATGGGTATTAAGGAGGGCACGTGTGGTGATGAGTATGGGTGTTATACACAACTGATGAATCACTGAACACTATACCAAAAACTAATGATGAACATAATAATTAAAAAAAAAAAGACTACAAACTCTGTAATCAAATCATTAGAATTCTACTACACCAGAGACTGGTACACGTTCAATAATATCCATTGTTTTCTTAGTCCTTTTAATAATGGAAAAACAAACTCAACTCTATGGGTTTCTTTGTTATAGCAGTATAGATTATACTTTAACTAAAAATTCAACTCTGTCATTATCCAGCTTTTGTAATTTTGAAAAATTACTTAGTCTCTTTGAATTTAAGTGGGTTAGATGTACTCAGAACTTTTTCCAGCTCTAAAAGTCCATGAGCCTAAAGTTGAAAGTGGCTATGCAATTGTAGAAAATCATTGGTATTTCTCACCACAACCACCCCAACCTCACAATACCTCAAGGATCAAATTAATTTAGTGAAATAATTGTCCTAGTATTCCTTGGTGAGAAAATTTTCATTTCAAAGTCTACGTTTCTCCTCAGCCCCCATTGAGTGATTTATATTGCATGTGACCCATTCTCTGAAGCTATGTGACATTAACATATTTCAGGTTATGACCACCAATTGCTCCTACATAATATGCATGGTTGGAATAGAGAGGGTCCCAGAGAAATATGCACATCATAAAGCAAGCTGAAGGAGAAAAACATTACTGGAGAAAAATAGAGGAAAAGATAAGCAGCAAGTCTTTCTCTTACCAGAAATGACAGAGAAAAAAAAGGGAAAATTTAATATTTGTCATAGAGAATCTCTGGTCCAACACACTTAAGAAAGAACATATTCAAAGTGGATAGCTGAGCATATTGTTGGTTTTCAATAAAGCTGTTAGTGACTATTGAGTTCAACTGATTACAGTATATTAGTAATGAGGCCAAGGTTCGGTCCCCATGTGGGCCAGCTACCTGTGCCCTGTTCCGCAGCCACACAGCATGCCCCTAAGTTTGGCCAGCTGTCTCCAAATGCATGCTCTTTGTCAAAAAGGGACCAGGTGTATATGGATCTGAGAAAATCTATTCTCACCATTAGGAAGAATTCTCAAGGCAGATGGTAGGTCAGTAATGTCACGCTAGCGTATGAAGGGTGGCATGTGTTCTTACATTGAAAGGTAAAGTGGGGATTTGTCAGTTACCCAATGGTAATTGAGTATTTCAGCTAGAATTCCAATGGAGTTTTGTTGATACAGTCAACCTGAGGTTTTACGTGATTTATTAAAGGTGGGACAACTTGAAGGGTCTCAAACTTAATGATTGTGGTAACCAAGGAGATATTCTGGCCTTCTATATGACAATAAGGGAGTGGTGGAAATGGTGGCGAATTGGGCAATTATTGCTGTAGTGAACATGATTGGAAAATATCTAAACAAAAGCTTAATCACTAGACTCCTGACCTATTTGGACCTGGTATCCAGAGGAATCAAAAAATCATTTGTGCATGAGTCTGATGTACCTGTTGATAGAACAAAAGATATTGATTTCATGAAAAACACTCAAAATACTTAGTATTTGTATTGTAATTATTTGTTTAAATGTGTGTTCCCTCAGTAGATACTGAATTCCACAAAGGAAACAACACATCTTGTTTGTCTTTTCAAAACTGGAACATAATATGAAATATGGCACCCCATTTATGAATAGTAAAAAGTTTTTGTAAGGCAAGGCTATAGTGTAAACACAAGATTATATAACAGTCTCAATTATCTACAATATTAATTTCACTTTCAGAAAAGTATTTAAATTCTGATGTGTTAGAAGTTTATTAGCATAAATAGATTAAATTAGATATGCAAAAGCATATTCCCAGTAGTAGAGAACACAAAAATAAACATTCATTTAATCTATATATATTACAATTGAAAAATAAATTCAGTCTTACTTTAACTAGACTTTATCATGGAATTAAATGGACTTCAGTTTTGTGTACATCTCAACAGAAACATTAAAGAAAAGGATTTGCTTAGTTGCTAGATTTTATGTTAACTTAAAGCAGATGAAGATAAAACAAAAATAAACAGTAACTAAATCACACAGAAATTTCTGGATGAAATAAAACAATTCTTTACAGTTTCTAGGTAATGGCAAAAATGTTTCTGGCAAGAAAGTATAATTAACAGCAGTGTTAAAGCTTTGCTTTACATTCTTTTGGCAATTGAGTCTACTAAGTTGAAAGCTGTTGAGTATTTGAGTTTCATATTAATTTGCATTTCACTTGACTGCTTTTTACTGTTTTGTAAGCATGAAACAGAGAGGTCTGGGTTCAACACAACAAATTACTGTACAAAATAAAAAATTGCTACCCAAGCAGCTTTGTGTTTCTACTGGGTTTGTCATGCTGTGAGTAAAAAAGAAAAAAAAAAAAGAAAGAAAGAAAGAAAAGAAGTGTTGATTCTTAAGAGGCATTTCAGCACCAGATCTGCACTATCAAAAATAGTCCTCGAACACAGAGTTATCTAGAAATTCAGCAGTTTGCAAACAAGTGCACTAGGGAGTAGTTTTTTCACACTAAAATATTTTTGCTACACATCAGCAAGTCCTTGAGGAGAGCCTGCTGGCTCCACAGGCCTGCAGTTTGCTATTGAGATAGCAAAGCAATAATATTTAGCCATTGCTAACAGGGAAACCATGATGTGTCTGCTCTTTATAGTGACTACTATATTTGACCAAAATAGTTTAACCACTGGACTTGAAAAGCATGACTTTATTTTAATACTTGTTTCTTAACCTTTGATACCCTTTATTATTATTTTTCGTAAGTGCAAAGTGTGCATGTCATCTATTCTTTCTATAGACCTGAATCACAAAATACAAAATGAAAGATGAATGATTGTTGACAAAATCAATAAATCCCATTGTGTGTGTGTGTGTTTGTACTTGTGGATGTAAGCTTGTGTATTTACTGTGTTTTGGTTAACAGTGGGCAATGATAATAAAAGAAGCAAAGAGAACCTTGCTCTAAGTGAGGGAATTATCATCTGGGTCTGTTGGTTCTCTGCCCTATTAGAAACTGTGTTATTGCATAATAATGTTCATGAAGTCATTAGAATGTTTCAGCTTCCTTTTTCCTAGGTCATTGTCCTCCTACATATTAGGATGGGCTTCAATATTTATGTTAATCTAATTAATTCATATGCCCATGAGGTAACCTAAAATATTTTAAAGTTGTTAGACCTCTAACCTCATTTTACTGTACTTGTATTTTTCACCAAGATCCCACAAAAGAACAGATACTTTAAAAATTTAATTTAATAAGAAAGAGGATAGCAACCCCTTATTGAAGGAGCTCTCATATCGGCAGCTGATCGGATGACAAATCAAATTCTTTAAATATTTGCTCATTAGTGGAATAAATGGTATCAGTTTAATTCATTTCTATTTCATGTTTCCTATGTTTCAAAGCAACTTTTTAATACACACTTTAAAGGTTTCTCTGGAGTACTGTGTTATAATTTGTTTTCTTTTTCTAACTAGATACAAATTAATAAAGTCATACTGAATGAGGTGTTGGGCACCCCCTAAAATCTTTCTACTCATTTGATTGAGAATTTGGCTGTAAATTTCAGTGACTGCAAAATAACCAGATACGTACCGCTAGCAGGACTCAGGGGCTGCAGTATGTTAATGAAAGAGATTGTAGGTGTCAGATAGCTGATGTATTCCAGGACTGTTTAGGGCCACTAAGAGCCTGTCACAGCGGGAGAAGCTGCTGTGCAGCACTAGGTTTATCTTGAGACATTCAGACAGGGAGATAAAATGCATATTAATCCCTAAGGATAAACAGTCTTTACTGTTGTATTGGATAAGCATCTGTTTTGTCAGATTTAGCCTCAATGTGGGCAAATGGAGAGAAATCAGTGGTGAATTATTGAAGGAGGGACAGGGGCACAGAGGGGAAGCTAGAAGAAGAATAAATAGTGTCCACCTTACCCTGGTTATACATCGCAGTGCTGTCCTCTCATCCACCTTTACTGGGGCATCTGCATTTTGGGTAGTCATAAATTAACTTGATAGACTTACTTTCTTCTGACTCCATTTTGCCCAGGATCTACCTCAGAGAACCTACAGAGCAAGAGGGTAACTAGCTGACATCTCCAAACACCGACAGGCATCAGGACCCTTCATGTTGAATTCCTTGGGGTCAAGGACATTGTATTATTTTGTATGTTTCCCCCATAGTGACCAGCACCATATTAGGAAAAATAGGTACTGCATACATATTTGTTGAATGAGTAGCCCAGGGATCATGAAGTTTATTATACCTTCTGACTAATGCCAACAGTTGTCCTTTATTATTTTTATTTTCTCTGAAAAGGAACATTGCTAAAATCAGTTCATAAGCCTTTAGATGAAGCAGAGCAAAAGAATTTTCTTTAATTACACAACCATGTTCTGCAGCCCAATGCTATGCATCACCTGTTTTTACTTAATGTTTGCAAGAGCTAAATAAATACACTTGTTACAAGGACAACATTAGCCTGAGGGTATAACAACAGGTCACTGTTACTCCCAGCAAAAGGGAAGATTTGGAACAGAAATCCAAAAACTTATCCTTTAATTTTGAATCCTACCCCAACGGCTCTGCTTAGAAAAAAGGTTAGATGACCTCTTACTTCCTTTTCAATGGTGATTGCATAATGATAAATTTAGAGCCAAGGGGATTTTTTTTAAATACTGGCTAACTTCCGTGCTAACAATGCATTTTTGGAAAATGTGTTGAAATGACTCTTTAGAAGCTGTGCTCATTTTTCTAAGATTAATTCTGTAAACACACAGTTGATAAATGCTGATTCAGAGTCTCATGTACTAGACATGAAGGAAATGATTTCTGTGGTTTAGATCTATTTTAACTTCTATGCTTTACATATCAACAATATTCTATTTTTCATGAAGTCTTCTGCATACTTAGTCCTCTTCGCCAAGGTAAATGTAAGCAGAATTTTGGAAGACAGAATCAAAGTATTTTTTAATACTGACTTCAATCCTCTCACTGCCTGTGGGAATCTGATTCACAGTGGAGTCTCTAGTATAATTTCCCACAAGTTCTCTATTACTCACTCTGGTAGCCGTACTTGTTGATTGGATTGGTTGTAATTTTACTTTTTCTTTGTTGTGTGTTGTTGTTGTTGTTTTTTTTCCCCGTTGAGGTATACTTTACATAAAATAAAATGCATATGTTTTAAGTGTTCATTTTGAATGAGTTTGTTAAATTTATATGGCAATGCAACCACCATGCAAAGCAAGATATAAAACATTTTCACCATCTCAAAATTTGTTGTGCATCTTACAGTCAATTCCCATTCTCCAAGAAGCAATTATTTTTACCTCTTTCATTCAGCAAAATGTTCATTCCTAGTGGTATCTCATGATATGATTATAACACAAGCTGTTTATCCTTTCTCTGTTGCCCAGTTAGGGGAGATATTCATTTAACTTTATCAGAAATTGATAACATTATCAGATCAGTGCTCCAAAGTGAGCCATTTTATACCCCTGCCAGCAATGTAGGAGATTTATAAGTGCTACATCCTTGCCAGTATTTGGTAATGTCAGACATTTTAATTTTGCTATTCTAAAGAGAATGAAATCTCTTTGTCTCGTTGCTTTGATATTCATTTTACTGATTAACAATGTTGAAGATGTTTTCTAGATACTTGTATATATTCTATTTCAAATGTCTGTTCAAGTCTTTAGACCATTTTTACTGGATTGTTTGAAATTTCATTATTAATGTATAAAAGTCGTTTTAAAATGCGGGATACAGGGTGCCTGGGTGGCTCAGTTGGTTAAGCGACTGCCTTCGGCTCAGGTCATGATCCTGGGGTCCCTGGATCGAGTCCCGCATCGGGCTCCCTGCTCAGCAGGGGGTCTGCTTCTCCCTCTGCCCTCTTCCCTCTCGTGCTCTCTGTCTCTCATTCTCTCTCAAATAAATAAATAAAATCTTTAAAAAAAAATGCGGGATACAATTTTTTGGCATTACATTTCCTAAAATTACATTTTCTAAAATTCCTTAAAGTATAAAGTTAGGTTGTTTATTTGGGATCTTTCTTGCTTCTTAACATAGGTATTTATTGCCTTGAACTTCCCTCTTAAAAATGCTTTTGCTGCAGGGCGCCCGCATGGCTCAGTCATTAAGCATCTGCCTTCAGCTCAGGTCATGATCCCAGGGTCCTGGGATCAGCCCCACATCCGGCTCCCTGCTTGGCGGGAAGCCTGCTTCTCCCTCTCCCACTCCCCCTGCTTGTGTTCCTGCTCTCACTATCTGCTATCTCTCTCTCTGTCAAATAAATAAAGAAGATCTTTAAAATAAAAATGCTTTTGCTGCATCCCAGAATGTCTGGTTTATTGTATTTCCATTTTTGTTTATTTCAAGAAACTGTTTTATTTCCCTTTTAATTTCTTCTTTGATCCATTGGTTCTTCAGGAGAGTCTTGTTTAATTTCCATGTGTTCAGAATTTTCCAGTTTTTTTTTTTTTTCTTATTATTGATTTCTCGTTTCATGCTGCTGTGGAAAGAGAAGATACTTGTTATAATTTCAGTCTTCTTGAATTTGCTAAGACTTGTTTGGTGGCCTAACATGGTTTATCTTAGGGGATGTTCTGCATGTACTTGAGAAAGATGAGTTTTCTGCTGTTGTTGGGTAGAGTGTTCTATATATGTCTGTTAGGTACCTTTGGTCTATATTGTTGTTCAAATCTTCTATTTATCAATTCTTTGTCTGGATGTCTATTCATTTTTGAAGTGGGGTAATGAAGTCTCTATCTAATTATTGTATTACTGTTTATTCTGTTACTAGCTCTGTTAGTTTTTGCTTTGTATGTTAAGGTGCTCTGATGTTGGTGCATAAATATTTACAGTTGTCACATCTTCTTGATAGATCAACCTCCTTATTATTATGTAATGACCTTCTTTGCCTCTTTTGACCATTTTTAGTTTAAGGTCTATTTTGCCTGATATAAGTATAGCTACTCCTGCTTTTTCTAGTTATCATTTGCTTAAAGTGACTTCTTCCATTCATTTACTCAGTCCATATGTGTCTTTAAGGCTTAAGTAAGCCTATTGTAGGCAGCATATGGTTGGATCCTTTTTTTTTTTTTTAATCTATCCAGGCATTCTCTGTCTTTTAATTGGAGAATTAATATATCCATTTTAAAGTAATTATTGACAGGTAAGGACTTACTATAGCCATTTTAACTGTTTTCTGGTTGTTCTATAAATCTGTTGTGTCTTGTTTCTTATCCTGCTGTCATTTTTCATGCTTTCTGTTTTTTGGTATGCTTTGACTTCTTTATCATATTCTTTTATGTAATTCCTACAGGACTTCCCCTTGTGGTTACCATGAAATTTACATAAATATGTTAAAATTATAGCTTCTTATTTTAAGTAGATAACAACTTAATTTTAATATAATTCCAAAAATTTATACTTTTGCTTCTCTTCTCTCTCATATTTTAGGTTACTGATGTACGATTTACATACTTTTTATACTGTATAACTAATAACATATTATTATAATTATGGTTATTTTTACTATGTTCATGTTTTTAACTTTTAAACTAAGGTTGTATGTGAATTATGCACCATCATTACCAAATTATAGAATCAAACTTTGACTACACAGTTACCATTATCAATGGATTTTACACTACCTTTTTAAGTTTTTATGATGTCAATTAGTGTCCTTTTATTTCCACTCAAAGAACTCCCGTCATTTCTTGTAAGGCAAGTTAAATGGTAATGAACTCTCTCAGCTTTAGTTTGTTCAGGAAAGTCTTTATCCCTCCTTTATTCCTGAAGATTTGCTTTGCTGGGTATAGTATTCCCAATTGACAGGTTTTTTTTCTTTCAATATTTGAATATGTATTCCAATTCTCTCCTGGCCTGGAACATTTCCTTTGATAAAGTCTATAGAGTTGTGGGGGTTCCCTTGTACATAACTTCTCTTTTTTATCTTGCTCCTTTTAGAATTCTTTCTTTGTCTTTGACTTTTGACAATTTAATTATGTGTCTCACTGTAGCCCTATTTGGGTTTAAATTATTTAGAGTCTTCTGGGCCTCATAGATCTACATGTCCACTTCTCTCTCCAAGTTCAGGAAGTTTTCTGCCATGATTGCTTTCAATATATTTTCTGCCCTTTCTCTTTCTCTTCTTCTTTTCCATAATGTGATTATTGTTTCTTTTTATTGTGTCCCATAAATGTCATAGGCTTTCTTCACTCTTTCATCCTGTTATTTTGTTCCTCTGACTGGATAATTTGTAACGTCTTATCCTCTAGGTTGCTGATTCTTTCTTCTGCATGGTTGAGTCTGCTTTGAAATTCTCTCTTGCACTTTCAGTTTACTTACTGTATTTTCATTTATAGAATTTCTGTTTTGTTTTGGTGGTTTCTATCACTTAGTCAATCTCATTTGTCCATGCATTGTTTTCCTAATTTCATTATCTATGCTTTCTTGTAGTTCATTAAACTTCCTTAAGAGGGTTGCTCTGAATTCTTTGTCTGACAGCACATAGATCTCCATTTCTTTAGGATCAGTTATGAGAGCTTTATTAGTTTCCTTTGGTGGTGTCATATTTACCTGCTTTTTCACAATCCTTGATTCCTTACATTGGTATCTGTGCATCTGAGTAATCGCATTCCTCTTCCAGACTACATATTTGCTTTGGCAGAGACAGATCTTCATTGGTCAGCTCTATTTGGGTTTCTGGCTGTGTAAGGTCATAATATCCTTGGGCAGGTGGGGCCTATTAGTATGGTCTATCATTTGGGTAAGCAATTGAACTCTGAGGTTAGGGATGAGAGCGGTATGCCGTTGACTGAAAACAGATAGATAGAACTGCTGATTTGATTTCCTATCCAAGTGAAGCTGTAGGATGGGCTCTGTGATTGCCTTGATTCTCTGGTCAGGACTAGGTAGTATGTTCAGTTGTAAATAGGGCTGTAAAATAGCTTGTCTGTCCTGGCAGAACAGCACAGTAGGGCACAGGATTTGTACACCTTGTTGTTTAGTGACCTGAATCAAGCAAGAGTGTGCACTGAATTCTAGGATTAGGTGAGGCCACCAGTTTTGCTTTGCAGATGGGGGAAGCCACAGGTTGTGCTCTCTGTTCAAGTGCCACTGTAAGCAGTGCTATTGGATGGGCTATGCAAATCCTACGTGTTCTTGTTATATGCCCTGGTTAAGCTGACTGGAGGCAGTATTCATTAATGAGTGGTGCTATAAATTAGTTTTCCTGCCCAGGCACAATAGGAGAAGTAGGTCTAAGGTCAGTAAAAGTCTCTGTTGCCTTAATTCAAGCCTACCCTTACCCCAAGTTCCCTGACTTCGGGTGCACTGACTTTGCTCTCCAAATTACTGGCTCACCCACCTTTGTTTCAGTTCAAGCACTGCTGGGATGCACAGCTTCCAGGTGTTCTTTGGCCAGATGGGGACAGGAGCCACAATAGGTGGGTGGAGCTGTGGCTCAGCTCCCTTGCCTGGGTGGGATGGGGAAGGGTCACTCCAGGCAACTTTCAATTTTGCAAACCAGCTCTCCAGTGGGAAGGCCCAGAGAGCTACCCACACCCCTGGCTATCAATTAATCCCCCTTCCCATGCATGGCATAGGAATTGTCCATCCCCAGAACTGGCTTTGTTCTGGAGATAATCAGCTTTGCCTGCCTGTCTTTCAGCTTAAGCATTGCTGAAATACATAGCTTCCAAATGTTCTCACCAGCCCCTCTGTTAAGATGTGTCCAGGAGACATTCTCCACAGTGGGTGGGGCTGTGTGTGACTTAGTCTCTTGCTGAGGCAAGGGCAAACCAGTCTCTAAGGCTGGCAAAACTCCTCATTTGAGGATGCAAATCTTGACTCAAGGAAATTCAGTGGGGTGCAAATATTCTTGATTCACATCAATCTGCCAAAATATGTGGGCTGGTTTTTACAGGCTCCTCCTCCCATCTTCACCACAGTCATCTTCCCAGTGGATGAGCCCTACAGATTTTCCTGCAATCCCTGTGGTGTGAGATCAGAGTAGGGGCTCCCACAAAGTGACACAAAATGAGAGAGGCTCCCACAAAGTGAGAGAGGGGGCACTAGATGTCCTTCCTGGATTCTCTTTTTCCATTGAAGGAGGCAGACACTCAGGGGAGACCTCTCTGGATGGTGTGTGCTGGCCTGGGTAAAGGGCAATGTAATCAATGTGTAGCTACTTCTTTCTCTTCTAATGCCATGTGTCTTGGTCTCTGTGGTACAGGGGGTGCTTTAGCCTCATCCCCATGTTCTAGGCTTCTCTCAGTGGTGTTTTATTCTTGAATAGTTGTTAGTTGTTCTTGTCAGGGGAGCAGAGTCAGGAACAACTTGCATTGTCATCTTGGTGATGTCACTCTACCCTATATTTTCTTTCTTTTCTTTTTTCATTACCTAAATACATGTACAAACAGAAAATCACAAAGAATAATATAACAATTTTCATAATCATACTTTCTTTAAAACAATCCCTGTCCATGTTTCCAGAGGCAAATACCACCAGGAGGTCAGTATATATACTTCTATACACATATTTTTATTTGCAACAATTTTAGTTTAGAGAGTGGGATTTAAAAAGTATTCATGTTAATGTGAATTGTTTTTTTTTTCCCATTTTTATTTTGTCCTTGAAACCTCTCTCTTTCTCTCATATTCTGTGCGTGTATGTGTGTATGTGTGATATATATGTATAATATTATTTATATATTTTTTAAATTATTCTTATATATTATTTTTTAATAATTGCTCCATTAGTATTCCACATTCTACTCATCTATTCCTATAATGATAGGCAGTTAGTTTTTTCTAACTTTTAGTTACCACAATGCTGTGATTGATCACCCTCCCTAAGTACAGCCATCTACTATGATTTCTACCACCTGACTATTGTCATTATGGTTCTGGATCTGGCTTTCTAATTGCATAGCTGGCTATTATCCCATTATCTATTACCTGGACATCTCCTCATGGGTCCACCTCACCATGGTACACGTTCTCAGAACTAGATTCCTGGAGAAGGAACTTTGGGAGATTATTGAATTCAACATCCTGAAACTGAAGCCTTCTCAGATCTTTCTCAGATCAAGTAGTTTGTACAAGATCATGGATTAAATAAAATGATCATCACTTCCAATGGATTCTAGGTTTGCTGCTCAACCAGTGGTTATCCTAGTAAAATTTTCAGTTTGTTTGCCTCATTTTGAAATGGCTTGGCTATTAATTGCTGCTCTTATTAATCTTTCTCAAGAATTCAGTTTAGAAATAAAAGATACTATTGTTGTTTTCCCTAATCTTTGTTTCTGATATTGTAGGTAGATCCAACTCAAGAAGCATAGGGCAGCCAGGCATTGTTTGAACAACTGTAGCTTCTCAGTTCTATAATAATATGTGTGTGCATTTGGTAATCATTATCTATGTCCAATTTGCTTTGAAAAAAAAAATCAATGAGATCAGAATCACCAGGACCTTACAATTATGTTTGCATTATTACAGTCTTGTTCTATTTCACCATTGAATTTATGCCTGCAGTTTCCCTGTTGGACTCCCACCCAGGGTGGTTTACGATCGCATATCTAAAAACACATGCCCAGGCCCTGAAACATTTAAACATGTTAAAAATCAGTTTTACCTATGTGATTCCCAGCTGAATGCCACTTCTGATATATGTTAACTTCAAAAGAAATTAAAAGATAAGTAACATGATTACAATCAGATTAGCTTGTCTAGGCAGACAAACGAGATTGCAGAGTTGTCTGAGCGAAGATACTCACTTCCTAGTGAGACTAGTTTACATTACATTAAATAAAAATGAGTTTCCAATATGTGTACTATGTAACAGAGTGGGTAAATGGAAAACTGCTCCCTTGTGATTTAATATGAGTCATGGAAACTGTCTGTTATTTTGTGACTATTCATGAATTTATTGCCTGTCAGGATTCTTTATAAGGTATCTTAGAAAAAACTGTATCATTCTCTGAGATTGTTGCTCAAACTGAAAGAAATATTTCTTTGATTAACATAACCCATGGAAGTCAAGAAAAAGGGAAATCTTGGATCTTAACTTATTCTACATTGTAGAATAGGATAATGAAAAGTATTTTGAGGGTAACTCATGACAAGGGTCACATCTAACCGGAAGACAGAAACACATGTTAAGGAATACTAACGAGACAAAATACAAGAAATAGGATGGGCTCACTGTCAAAATGATATCCATAGTGGGGAAAAAGCTCCTGACTTTATTTCTCTTATTTAAAAAATAATTTTTACTTTTGTGTTTAGAGGAAAAAAGAAAAAAAAAAAAGAAGAACAAGTAAAGTTTTATGGAGCAAGTATAAAATAATTGGGCATTGTTTATTCAAGCAAGTGTGATAATGTCACCCTAGGCTGTTTTCTTTATATTCTTTAATTATTTTGGTTATAAAGAAAAAACATGCAGGAAATCAAAATAATTTAGGTGCCTTCATGATTGGACAATAATATAGGTGCCTTAATGATTGGACGATTCTATGAGTAAGAATGCTGTAGCAACAAGTTTTAAAAATAAAAAGCAAAGCACATGACAGAACTTTTGAAGTTAGAGTAAGGGATCTATCAAGAAAGAAAGTAGTATTACACCACAACGGAATAGTCAATTCTCCAATTGTTTTAATCTAAAATGCCCATTTTCCCAATCGCGTTTTTTTTTTAATGTCTTCTGATTGCAGATTTCCTATACTTAAAGATTTCTTCAAATTGCACAGAGACATAGAGGAAAATGTCTTTGAACTAATAGTGCATTTAGCATAATTTGCTGACAGAAATATTACCAAACATCTACTTATAATTTCTGATATTTACTAGTATTTGCATTATTCGCAAAAAACTATATGTAGGTAAAACATGCATTTTTGGATTAAGTTGACCTTTTTATGGAAAGTGCAACTATATCCTTTCTTCACAGAAAATGTAAAAGAAAAAGGAAAGTCAGAAAAATGATTGTCAGGGAGGAATCTTGGGAAATATTTCAAATAGACACTTTTGTCTTTCTAAATATAAAGCAGTTACCTTTTCTGCCTTAAGTTCAAAAAAGTACAGTTGTACATATTACCTAAATATCAGATATCAACATGCCAGCATTTAAGAAACTTATGTCTCTGGTTTAGATCCTTTCCCCTTTAAATTGAGTTTAATTATTAGAAAAATGGGAAGAGCTCAGCTAAGTGTTCATCAGCAAAAACACCATGGTTTTGAGAACACAGTGATCCTTATGAATATGCTTTGACAAATATTGATTTCAGTCATTCGTTACTCCTTTTGTGATCTAGATGTTTAATTTCCAGTAGTTATTTCCAGAAATTAATAGTCGTTTCACTTTTCAGTTAATACCTTGAAATGGGAGTCCTCCTAGAACTAAATTCATCTAATTTTTATGCCATGTTGTATTTTATGAGCAGTCTGAAAGAGGAACAACCATCTTGGAATGTATCAGCCTTGAAAGAATAGCCAAAAAAAAATTATTCCAGCTTTGTGGATCTTTGAACGTGAGTCCACATATTTTCTGGTTCTCCAGCATTCTTTCTCTTCCTTGCCTAGTCTCTTGTTTTTTCCTTCTATGCTAAAATTTTCTCATCTAAAATGGGGTTAATAACATCTTCTCATGTTATTGTGATGATTAAATGAGTAAATCTGTGCACAATGCTTGGTGTATTGCCTAACACATAGTAAGTATTCAAACATTGTCTATTGCCATTATTCTTTTTATCTAGCACAACCCAGGCTTGTTACCCATAATGTAATGTTAACTATATTGAATGTGTGTGTTGTGGACTGTCACAGGATTGCCTGGATTAACTAATTTTTTTTTTTCCAGTATGTGTCAAATAGTGACATTCATTTAGAATAACGTATACACTGGGGCAAATATATTTGAGATGCCCTTGTGATGTAAAGTCTTCTTGAATTATGGGTTGTCCACCATACTTTGGGAGCAAAAGTGAAGTTATTTGGTCTATAATTTCTACACGGCTTTGTTTTTTCCTCCAAAATAATCTCTTTTTGTTGTTGTTGTTGTTGTTGTTGTTGTTTACTTCAATGTAGCATTGCATTTAATTCTTTATATTTCATTTTATTTGATTGGTTGAGGAATTCTGTTACTAAACCAGTATCTTGAGATATAAATTCATTTAGAAATTAGATATCCTTGATAAAGATTCCTTTGCAGGGCGCCTGGGTGCTCAGTTGGTTAAGCGTCCAACTCTTAATTTTGGCTCTGGTCATGATCTTAGGTTTGTGAGATAGAGTCCTCCTCATCCCACAACCCCTCTCGCCCTTTGGGCTCTATGCTCAGTGGGGTCCCCTTGGGATTCTCTCTCTCTCTCTCCCCCCAACCCTAAAATAAATAAATAAATCTTTTACAAAAAGATTACTTTGCTACATTTTGACCTATCCAAATCCTACCCCCATTCTAGGCTTCTGTGCTGTTTTCTCAGGATAGAACTTTTGTCACTCTGGTTTTGTGTGTTTTAGAAATATCAAGTTTAGTGACTGCTTTGCTTTATCTTCTGGTTTCTTCATTTAGTGCTTTATGTGTAGTGTTGTCTGGCCCAGAACTGGGACTACAGCAGAAAATAACCATGGTAATGGATGGTAACTAGACTTACTGTGGTGATCATTCCTCAATGTATACAAATATCGACTCATTATGTTGTACACCTGAAACTAATAGAAAGTTGTGTGTCAATTAAAATTTAGTAATAAAAAAGGTAACCATGGTCTCAGATTTCTATTGCTCCCCGCATTTTAAGTTGTAAAAAATTATCCCCACAAAGCAGATCCAAATTTATTTATTTATTTATTTATTTATTTATTTATTTATTTGAAGATTTTATTTATTTATTTGAGACAGAGAGAATGAGAGGGACAGAGAGCACATGAGAGGGGGGAGGGCCAGAGGGAGGAGCAGACTCCCTGCAGAGCAGGGAGCCCGATGCGGGACTCGATCCCGGGACTCCAGGACCATGACCTGAGCTGAAGGCAGTCGCTTAACCAACTGAGCCACCCAGGCGCCCCCCAAAATTATTTATTGATACTCTTTGTGTAATGTACCTCGGGCAAGAATTAAAATTAGTTTTTCTCCTAGGATATGTGTCTACTATATTCACACTAAAACCCAAAATATTTTGGTTTATCTGAGTACCTGAGTCTCTAGTCAATTTCCACGTCTTCAAATGAAAGGTGATTTACTTTTTCCCTGTGATTCACTGATCATCAGAAAGCATGTCTGTATGATTGTAAATTTTTTCACATTTCTTTGAGTTCATTTTTGTTTTGAATTATCACCTTCACTCTTGTATCTGCTATTAGAAAATGTCTTTTCCTCAGTAAAAATCTTAGTGTAGGTTATGCCACTTGTTCCTAATTCCTAAAAAAAAAAAAAAAAAAAATCTTGGTTTAACAGTTGATTTGTCTTGAGTATATAAAGCAATGCAAAGTTCTTGTCGATTAAAGAATTTTTGAAATAAGCATGAAACTGATTTCCCTCTGTCTGCCAGGTTATTAAAACCTTGGGACATAATTAGGGAGTATAAGGGTTCAACTTACTGGCAAAAGAACTGTTAATGCTTAGCTCACTTAATAAGGGGCTTTTTCAGAGAGTTTCATGGAGAAAATTTCTCTGATTCTTATTCTAAAGGAAGTCCTTGAAATATCCCAAATTTTTCTTTAAACACACTCACTGTGGTATTTCCCACCATATTGTGTGTGGTGTTTTTTTAAAAAAAAAAGATGTATATTGGTATGTACAAGCATAGTGTATTCCCAAGAAATAATATGTAAAAAATGATAAGTTGTAGAAAAATATGTAATAGGGATATGGTTTATATTATATAAAAATTATACATATAAACATTCTATATCTATCTATCCATATCTAACTATCATCTATTTATCTATCATGAACCAAAATAGTAACGATGCATCTGTGGACAAATAGATATGTGTGTCAATGCAGACAAAAACCTCAGAAAGAATACTCAACTAACTCATTTTGAGCAGGGACAATGATAGTGGAATGGGGAAAAGTCTGGGATTGCCAGCAGGAGACAAAGAACAGATTTACTTCTAATATTTTAATTTTTAAAGACTAATTCATTTATGTATCATTTCAGTACTTGGAGATTGATTTGAAAAAAAAATTAAGCATTTGCATAAAAGACACTACATTTTAAACTTTTTTCTCCGTATCTACAAAGGGAGATTAGTAAATATTTGATTTGAAATGGATGTGATACTTATAAATTTAACTTAAAATAGACACTAAAATTATAAGATTCTAGAAGATGGAACGGTTCATAAGGACATATTTTACACAACCAGTCATTCTAGTAGAGATCATTCTTTTTTATCATCATTAACATTAACCATTTTTGTTAAGAGATTGTCATATATGAATATGTATAGGTAATGTTTGCGTATATGTATAAAACAAAGAAGCTGGAAATACAAACAGTCCATAAAAGTTTATCATTTGTTTTTTTTAGGGATGTTAGGACAGATACATTGAAACACTAACTGACAATAAGAAAACATATCCTGGCTGAAAAAGGAGTAGTAAGCACAAACATTAAGGGTGTTCTGAAGTCTATGAGAAATATATGATTGGCAGAGTGGTGCCATGAATTATATCTCAAACAACTGAAGAGACTTCCATAGGTGGAGAGAATGTAAATGTGCTTTGGGGGGGGATATGAAAGGAATCAAAGAACTGGTAGGAGGATGGCATATATTCAGAGGATGCTAAATAGACATTCCGATATATCCTGGGTATTTGGACTTGAACTATTTTAAAGTCTCACATCAATTAACTATTGAATGATGGTTGATAATATTTTTATCTAAGACCAATGAAATAACTTATCTCTTAGGAGAAAAACAATTTTATTTTTTATTTTTTTAAAAGATTTTTATTTATTTATTTGACAGAGAGAGAGAGACAGCAAGAGAGGGAACACAAGCAGGGGGAGCAAGAGAGGGAGAAGCAGGCTTCCTGCTGAGCAGGGACCCCGATGTGGGGCTCGATGCCGGGACCCTGGGATCATGACCTGAGCCGAAGGCAGACGCTTAACCGACTGAGTCACCCAGGCGCCGAAGGAGTAAAACAATTTTAAATTCAAGTGCCTTATAAACTTCAGTAATATATTATCCCTTAGCTGTAGTTCCCCCCTCTCTAAAATGTGAAGGTTTCAACAGATAGTCACTGTGGTTGCTCTTAGGAATGTAATTTTTATGTAGAGGTTTTGTTTCAGGTTTTGTTTCTAGATTCTCAAGTCGTGGGTTGGATATTTCAGAGAATAATCAAACCCCTATCTAGTTTAACTCTGATGCAAATATAATAAGGAACAAAATGGGCCAGGAATCAGGAGATTTGGATTCTAGTACCAGTTTAGCCTTCAACAGTTGTGAGGATTGAGGGAGAGCCCTTAAAATCTTTGGACTTCTGTTTCTTCCTTTATAAAGTTAAGATAATAACTTCCAAAAGATACTGCAAGCATGTTGTATGAATCAACACAAAAATATATGCAAACACTTAGTCAATTTTAAAAATGGTCTTATGTAAAGCATTATTATTAAATCCAAACATCAGTGATGAGAACATAAAACACTCTAACCAGACTGCCTCTTATTATTCCTTGAAAATAAGGAAGATCTTATTTCTTTCCTTTGCATTACCCTACCATCTGTGCTTGGGATGCTCTTTGACAAGATTATCTGTGGGTCTCATTTTCCTACTTACTTTAAATCTCTACTGAAATGTCACCTTATCAGAGAGGCATCCCTCCCCTGCTATCCGATATCAATTAGCAACACTCATCCAGGTATCACTATTTCACTTACCATACCTTATTTTATATCAACAATATAAACATTATCAAGTTATTCAAATATCTAATTTTTGTAATACTCCCTTTCCGCAACACACACAAGTATAAAATCCATTAGAACAGTGATTTTGGTTTGGTTCACTGTGTATCTCTAGTCCCTCAAAGAGTGCTTGACATGTTGTAGGGACATGATAAATATTTATTGAATGACTGAACAAATTTATAAATTGTCTGAGGGAGATTTAAATAAAAATATAAGCAAAACTAACTTGTGATTTTTTTTTTTTATCCTTCAGCAGCTCACTTAGTAAGCTTTTATGCTTACCAAGAAAATATTGAAGCTCACACACTGATGCATCATACCAAAGCTCCAAAATCCTTTTAGTTTTGCTAATATGATTCATTTTTAGAAAATCATGTAACAATGCCTATTGCAAGGAAATGGGTTGCTGCTTGTGTCATATCAAAACATGAAACAAATACGCATTTTGAGAACTTTAGATAGCTATAAGAATTAAGGGACCTTTCATTGTATAAAGGTTAATTATCTGAATATAAATAAATTCTAATTATTTGTACAATTAGCTTAAAAACACATGGAAAACATTAATAAACAAGTAATCACAACTATTTTATCCACTTACCTTAAATGTTATGCCATGAATGCTATAGACGTGGATATATACATATATCAAAACCATATAGGATAACTTGAATGTTATATCTTTTACCTCAGGTTCTTCAAAAGAATAGAGGAATTGATAAGGCTAGAAAGAATTTATATAGAAGAATGTGAAGTAAGCCACAGAGTAATATGTTGACAAGATAACGATGCTAATAAATTGAAATTTGACTATAAATAGCAAATTTCTCTATTCTTTTTAGTATCCTTTTAGAAAACAGCAGCTGGGATCCACACATCATTGATTAGGTAGTATTCTTAAGAATAATGTATTATTTGGAAAGTCACATAATCTTAAAACTATTATTTGTTGAATGTAAAAGCAAACCTTTTGACAATTTGTAACAATGTCACCAGACATTGATCATCTCTTCAACAAAAATAGTTTTGACATCTCCAACTGAGTTGTGCCTCTTTACATTAATAAAATCCCAACACTTCTAGAAATACTAATGGAAAATGCCAACAAGTAAACTGATATATGATGCATACTGTTCTTTTGTTTACAAAATGCAGCAAATAAAACCCTTCCAATCTGCATATAGGGAATTTAATAGAACATGAAGGACTGAGTTAGCATTTATTTTAACATAAGCCTTTTGAAGACATGAAGACACTAACAATACTTATAATCTAGATAAAGTCATGAACTGCATAAAAAGTATGATAGTGTCCTTCTGAGAGTTAATGAAAGTTTAAAGAGGTCTTTAACTGATTAAAGCTAAGCCTCAAATTTAAGGAGTTTTTTTTTTTTTTTCAAGATTTAATTATTTATTTGAGAAAGAGAGAGAGAGAGAGAGAGAGAGCACTAACGGGGGTGGGGGCAGAGAGAGAGGGAGAAGCAGACTCCCCGCTGAGCAGGGAGCCCCATTCAGGGCTCGATCCCAGGACCCTAGGATCATGACCTGAGCCGAAGGAGATACTCATCCATCTGAGCCACCAAGGTGTACCTCAAGGAGTTTTAAAGAAAAGACAAGACCTGGGTAGTAACAGAAGTTCTCAAATGGAATCTGGAGAAAAATTGAATTTCATAATGTCATCAGTGAGCTTCCCATAACACCATCAACTTTAACTGTTAATTAATTTTGATCTGCAAATGCTATCCAAAGGTGAATGTGTGTGTGGATGGGGAAATAAGTGGATGAGATAATTTTCATTTACGGTTATGTCAGCCTTTCATGTGTCCAGAGGGAAGGTTTTAACCTTATGGCTAATATGTATAGTGGCTGTATTGAGTGAGATGAGCCAGCTGTCAAGATAAACTTGCAAAGCAAAAGAAGAGAAAGAATTTCAGAAATGATGAACTTCCTACTGGAATCATGCTCATTAATGATGCCTCCCCCCCACCAACCCAAACTTACAGAGCTAAGGTAAATACAACATCCTAAAGACCCTCAGTAGATTGTTGGTTGTCTATAACATATCTAGCTAAAAATGTACCTCCAAAACAGCATTTGACAAAAACACAAGGTAGTTGTGTTGACAAACATGTCCTGGAACAATGTGTCTCAACTCAAATCTAAGTAGCCAAGGGGTAAGCAAACTCAAGCGTGGGGAATCTGGGGACTTAACATCTCGTATGAATATTGCAGTATTTCAAGTCGGATGGTTCTGTTTAAAGGTTTTCATGAAAGACATATGATGTTTGTTTTAATATACAATATTTTGAGTTATCAACAAATAGTGGGATTTTTTTTACTTTTCTTGACAGTAAATGGAAGATTAGCTGTTACCTTGAAAGTATCATCTAAAAAAAATATGGGGGCGCCTGAGTGGCTCAGTTGGTTAAGCGACTGCCTTCGGCTCAGGTCATGATCCTGGAGTCCTGGGATCGAGTCCCGCATCGGGCTCCCTGCTCGGCGGGGGGTCTGCTTCTCCCTCTGACCCTCCTCCCTCTCATGCTCTCTGTCTCTCATTCTCTCTCTCTCAAATAAATAAATAAAATCTTTAAAAATAATAATAATAAATGGCTCTGTGATCCACAGGTCAGTTTTTCTAGGTGCTTCAGGGTAATAATTACCACTTTTTTTTCAGTGAAGAAAATTAATTGATGATGCTATTCATCAATTGAGGCTGTAATTTAAACCACAAATAAATGAATTAAGAGTTCTAATCAAAGCACAATCCCCATAATCATTTCTCCTCATCCAGTTCTTGCATTTTATTGTTTTTATAGTTTTGTTGCCTTGTTTTTTAACTTTTGTTAATGCCATATATCTATATCTATATTTATATCATCTATATCTATATCTATATCTATATCTATATCTATATCTATATCTA
>NW_023270323.1:56037207-56060671 GCF_011800145.1 Mirounga leonina | reverse complement strand
ATCTATATCTATATCTATATCTATATCTATATCTATATCTATATCTATCTTTTGCCTTAAAGTTGTCCTTTAGGAATATTAGATCTTGAAAATATTTCTAAAAAGCCTCCCAACTTGGTGGGATAATGCTGATCAAGGTGAAGGAAGACTGAATTCATTCCATTGATTGAGCTTTCAAGTTCTTTGCATCTTCTTATTTTTTCCCCCTTCATAAGGAAGAAACTAAATCAGCAAGAACAATATAATGTTGGGTTCAAAAACTGTCAGCATAGGGTGTCACAGTGTGACAGGGTGTGACAAGGTGCTTTTGCAGATATCCTTTCTACTTTATTATAAATCAGTTTCAAACATGAATGTTAAAAACACATTTTTTTTCCTTTGCATTAGACTTCTGATTGTATCATTCCATTGATCACCTTGTGATGATTAAGATCTTGACAAAAAGTTTGAGACATCATTGGTGATTTAGGCAGGTAATAATCTGGGTTTACCAAAAATTTGTTTTGAGATGGCACTCACATTTTTGGCTCCCCATAACTGTAACTCCATCTGGGCATAGTTCTAGCATTTATTATTATTTTTTTAATGGTCAATTTTGTTTACAAAAGAATTCACACACCTGGTTAAAATATCTTCAACATTTATTTTGCTATAAAGCAACTTTCAAATTAATTGTTCTGTAGAGACCATTATTATAAATATAAACAAAATATAAATAAAAATTATTACCGTGAAGTAATAGCTCAAGCATACCTTTTGAAGCTTAAATGTTATCAGGTTTTGAAATAAGGTCATCGTTTTCACCTGTTTTTTTTTAGTGCAAAACTGATTCATTTATAAAAATAAAAAAAATAGGGGCACCTGGGTGGCTCAGTTGGTTAAGCGACTGCCTTCAGCTCAGGTCATGATCCTGGAGTCCCAGGATCGAGTCCTGCATCCGGCTCCCTGCTCAGCAGGGAGTCTGCTTCTCCCTCTGACCCTCCCTGCTCTTGTGCTCTCTCTCTTTCATTCTCTCTCTCAAATAAATAAATAAAATCTTAAAAAAATAAAAATAAATAAATAAATAACAAAATTTTCCCTTACCAACATAAGCTCTCCCTAGATCATAAAACTGATAAATAAGAAAATTAAAATCTTTTAAAAATTTGCATGTTGGATTGAACTTGTATTACTTCTATGCAAGACATCTCTCATTTTAATTGAACAAAATTTTAATTTTTATTGAACTTTCAATTTTTAATGAAAATGACATTCAAATGTTGCTGCAAGAGCAATGATTTCATACATGTAATAGAGTGTCTTCAAATTTCATATATGTAATAGAGTGTCTTCACAAAGAGTGTCTACAGCAGTTCCTCCCATTCCCATGTCCACCCTTCTGCAAAATGACTATGTTAATCACACCATCATCAGGAAGTACAGGTTATATCCCGTGACCATGGTTAACAGATTACTATAAATTCGGAGACCTAAAACAACAAAAATTTATCCTCTCATGGTTCTGGAGACCAGAAGTCTGAAATCAAGGTGTCAGTAAGCCACGGTCCCTCTGAAATCTCTACAGGAGGATCTTCCTTTGCCCCTTCCAGTTTCTGGCTAGCAGCATTCCTTTGTTGCTGCTTCACTCCAATTTCTGCCTCCATCCGCACGTGGCCTGTCTTCTTCTCTATCTGTGTCTTCTTCTTTTCTGTCTGTTATAAGGACCCTGGTCATTGGATTGAGGGCATACTTGGAGATTTCCAGGATGGCCTCATCACAAAATCTTTTGATTTGATTTCATTATATCTGCTACCCACCCTCCCCTTTTGTTTTCAAATAAGGTGACATTCACAGGTTCTGGTTATTAGGACATGGACATGCCTTTTGAGAGGCCATCATTCAACCCACTACACCATCCTTTAAATCTGGACTGGCCTTGTGATGAGCTTTGACCATTAGTTTATGGCAGAATGAGCATAGGTTCAAGTGGCATTCTGCTTCTAGGCTTATCCTCCTTGAATTCAGCCCTGAGAGTGTCATGTAAAAAAGTCTAGTATAGCCTATTGCCACATAAAAAGTCATATAGAGTAGAGTCAGATTTTTCCATCAGAGTGCCCCTTCACCTATACCCATCACTGGTTCCCTGTTATGTGAGTGAAGCTACACAGCCCACCCAGGCCCCGTCAAATATCAGTTGACTGTAGTTGCATGTGAGAAAAGTTCAGACCAACAAAATAACTGTCCATCTAGGGCCAGCCCAACTTGCCCACAGAATAGTGAGCAAATGAAATAGTTTGCTTTAATCCATTATGTTTGGGGTGGTTTTTAAAGCATCCATAGATAACTGATACAGGTACTAATACCTAGGATGGTGCAATAACAAAATTCCCAAACAAGTGGCATTGGCTTTGAGGCAAGATGGTGAGAATAGGCTGGGAAAATTGCAAGGCTGGAGAAATGGTAAACAAATTGTTGGTGGGTACTTGAAAAAATAGTGAGAAAAATGCTGAGCCTGAAAAATAGGTGACTCATGTTATACATTTGTGAAAAAAAAATGTCTAACAGTCATCTGTAGTAAATTGAAAAATAGAAAATCCATCTAATTAACATGTAGATCTGACTAAGATTTCCAATCCCAATGTTAAAGAGGTCAATTTATTTTAGTGTGTTCTCATAAAGTTTTGATGTCTCATGAGACATAAATATTGTGTTGGTTATCTATTGCTGTGTAACAAAACAACCCTTGTCCTCGGAAGCTTAAATAGTAACTATTTGGTTAGGATTAAGAAGGTTAGCTTCAGTGAGTTTTCTCAAACTTCCTGTCATAATTTCTTATCTATGATCCCAGTTGAAAATATAATTTTAAGTACACTCTAATTTTAAAAAGTAAAAAGAAAACAAAGAAAAATATAATAAAGACAAATTTTCAATATTTAAATGAAATAATGACTATCCAATTATTATTTTTATTTTTTTAATTTTTTTCAAATTTTTAAAGATTTTATTTATTTATTTGACAGAGATAGACACAACAAGAGAGGGAACACAAGTAGGGGAAGTAGGAGAGAGAGAAGCAGGCTTCCCACCGAGTAGGAAGCCTGATGCGGGGCTCGATCCCAGGACCCTGGGATCATGACCTGAGCCAAAGGCAGTTGCTTAATGACTGAGCCACCCAAGTGCCCCCAATTATTATTTTTTTAAAGATTTATTTATTTATTTTAGAGAGAGCAAGTGAGTGCATGTGAATGTGGTGAGGGTCAGAGGGAGAGGGAGAGAATCTCATGTAGACTCCCCACTGAGAATGGAGCCCAACACAGGACTTGATCTCAAGACACTGAGATTGTGACCTGTGCTGAAATCAAGAGTCAGGCGCTCAACCAACTAAACCACTCAGGCGCCCCTGATATCCAATTATTTTTTTAACCAAAAATTTGATGGAGCACATTTGCCAATGAGTTTTGGTTTGTGAAAAATGTGTGTGTGTGTGCACATGCATGTGTAATCATGAATGAAAATAACAACACTGGTTCATAAAAAGATAAACTTAAAAAAAATCCAGTGACGTTGTCTCCTATTTTCAGACTAATGTGACTTGGTTTGGGGCTGAGGACTAGGATGAGTTGGTAACCAGTGTAATAACACAATTCATTCTGGCTGAATCAAGACCACAGTATTAATGCCACTGATGTCATGTGATTCTTTGAAAACACAAAAATACTCAATTTCCCAATACCTGATTGCATATAAATATTGGTATATTCATGAAAGATTTTTTTAAAAGGATTATATTCGCTAAACCAGAAAAACTTTCTATAGTTTTGCTTTTCCAACTGTAATGTTAAAGTTTATTTTCCTTGAGGTCTTTGAGTAAAACTGATATTTCCTGAAGATTATTTATGGAGATTGTATGCTTATCCCTAGACTAGCCTCTGGACATATCTGTTTTTAGCATACACTAGTTTGAGAAATGTAGCTTTAGAAGATGAACTGGGCTGTGGTCTTTGTGGAAAATATGGCCAAAGCGAAATTATAGCTTTGAAATGGATTTTAAAAGGTAGCATAAACACAGGCTTATGAACCCAAACCCAGAACTGGGTAAAATGCAAATATAAGTGTCCAAAATCAGGCAGTGCACCAGTGGTAACAATAGTAACAGTCACGACAACATCATAGGGAGGATCTTATGTTACAGCTAAATCTAGATGTTAAGATTAAGGTTAACCTATCTTTTGAGATATATATAAAGTTAGCTCAATTCCCCCACTTCCATTCTCTGGACAAAGAGATGCTGTTCCCTGGATTTCTGTGTGTTCTTGAGTCCTTATTCTCATGGGTTCAATCCCTAACCCAAATTGTATCAAGCCTTCTATATTAGTTTCTTATTGCTGTCATAACAAATTACCTCAAAGAGAGTAACTTAGACAACATAAATTTATTATCTCAGAGTTATAGCTATCAGAAGTGTCACAGGGCTGAATCAATATCTAGGCTGGGCTGCATTCCTTCCTGGAGGCTCTAGAGCAAAGATTGTTTCCTTGTACTTTCCAGCATCTGGAAGCCGACCACATGCCTTGGACCCTGGCACCCTTTCTCCATTTTCAAAGCCAGCAAGAGCGGTCTGAGACTTTCTCATCGTATCACTCTGATGTCTTGTTTGGCCTCTCTCTTCCATTTTAAAGGGCCATTGTGATTACTTTACACTGGGTCTCCCCAGATAATCAAGATATTACCCTTCTTTTAAGGTCAGCTAATTTAGCAACTTTTATTCCATCTGCTCCCCTGATTTCTTTTTGCCATAGAAGGTGACATATTCACAGATTCCAGAGATTAGGGTATGGACATCTCTGAAGGACTCTTATTTTGCCTACCACATCTTTCATGGTTGTTTTCTTTTCCTTATGCTCGGTTTTGCCATATCTGGGCTTCAGCCATATGTCCCTAATTTCCACAAAGCATTTGGAGGAATAAAAGACTATTATGAATGTTTGGGGTGACAATTTACATGAATATAATTAAACCAAATAAAACATTAAATGTTTTGTTTCAGAAAAGTAACATTATGCCAACTAGAAAATATTCACTATTTTTTTTTTACTTTTATATGAAAGCAAAAAGATACTCTTATTTCTTTACTAATTTGGAAATAGGACATTACAGAGAAACCATGGAGAAGAAATACAGTCTCAATATGACCATCATTTTGTACAAACATTCCTGGCAGATGGGGAATGTGTGTCTCTATCCTGAAATGGGGATGGGGACCATAGATTTGACATATAACATGATATTAAATTCACTTCAAATAATGTTAGTGAACCCCAGTTTTGTTCTTTACCAATAGAACATCATTTTTTGTGGTAGGCTAAGAACCAGGGTTTAAATGATTATTAGTCAAACAATCGTGGTAACTCCATTCCCAACTGCTCATAATTGCCTTATTGTAGGTAGAGATATGACTCAGTTTAGGGCCACAAACAATTATTCTTTTTACTTCTCTCCTTCCTGTCTTGGATGATATCTAGTATGAACCTCAGCATAGAAACTGTCTTTCACATACATATGGCCACCAGACTCATGAAACAATGCTCAACTTGACTCATCATCAGGGAAATACAAATCAAAACTACAATGAGCTATCACCTCACACTTGTCAGAATGGCTAAAATTCACAGGAAATAACAGATGTTGGTGAGGATGCTGAGAAAGGGGAACCCTCCTACACTGTTGGTGGGAATGCAAACTGGAGTAGCCAGTCTGGAAAACAGTATGGATTTTCCTTAAAAAGTTAAAAAAAAGAATGACCCTATGACCCAGCAATTGCACTACTAGGTATTTACCCAAAGGATACAAAAATACTAATGTGAAGGGTACAGGTCCCCTGATATTGATAGCAGCCTTATCAACAATAACCAAATTATGGAAAGAGCCCAAATGTCCATCAGCTGATGAATGGATAAAGAAGAGGTGATTAATCATCAAAAAGAATGAAATCTTGCCATTTGCAACAGCATGGATGGAGCTAGAGAGTATTATGCTAAGTGAAGTAAGTCAGTCAAAGACAAATACCATATGATTTCACTCATACGTGGAATTTAAGATACAAAACAAATAATCATAGGGGGAAGAAAAGAGGAAAACCAAGAAACAGACTCTTAACTATAGAGAACAAATTGATGGTTACCAGAGGGGAGGTGGGAGGGGGATGGGTTAAATTGGTGATGGGGATTAAGGAGGGCACTTGTGATGAGCACTGGGTGTTGTATGGAAGTGTTGAATCACTAAATTGTACACCTGAAACTATTACACTTTGTGCTAATCAACTAGAATTTAAATAAAAACTTAAAAAAAAAAACAAAAACAATGCTTTCAACTATGAGGTTAAATAATCTTCTGAGGTTCACAGGGGGAAAGATGAGAAGAGATTAGGTCATTCATGGTATCGCTGAGCCACTGGACCAAGAGCGAATCTGCTTTCTACTAAACAGAGAACTGATTTCTGGTTGAGAAAATAAATGTCTTTATAGTTTCACCTAATTTTATTTGGTATTCTGAGACTTCTGCTAAAGTATAATAAATGCTGCAAAGTTCCATTTAAAACAACCAAAAAACATTTTAAAATTTAAAAATGTAAAAAAAAAAATTGAAAATCTGAAAGAAGCTGTTTCAGCTCAAGCTGCCCTAACAGAATACCACAGACTGGGTGGCTTAAACAGAAATTTATTTCTCACAGTTCTGGAGGCTGGGAATTCAAGATCAAGGTCCTGACAGATTTGGTTCTGGTGAGACCTGACTTCCTGGTTTGTGGAGGGCCTCCTTCTCGCTGTGTAATGACAAGGCCTTTCCTCTGTGTGCATACAGAAGGAGCAAGGGAGAGCTCTCTGATGTCTCTTCTTTTTTTTTTTTTTTAAAGATTTTATTTATTTATTTGAGAGAGAGAATGAGATAGAGAGCACGAGAGGGGGAGGGTCAGAGGGAGAAGCAGATTCCCTGCCGAGCAGGGAGCCCGATCTGATGTCTCTTCTTATAAGGACTCTAAGACTATTAAATCTGAGCCCTATCCTTATGACCTCGCTTAACCTTAACTCCTTAAAAGCACTATCTCCAAATATAGTCATATTAGGGGTTATGGTATCAATATATGAATTCTGGAGGGACACAAATATTCGGTCTATAGCAGAAGCTAAATATAGTAAATGTTATAAAATATAATCATATTTGACTACATTATGTTTAGTAAATTTATGATATAATTGAATATAGTAAATTATTCATAATATGGTACATGATATATATCATATACCACATTATTAAGAAAATATACAATGTGTCTTATATGATTAATAATATACAATATATATATTTTAGGCCTAACAGATAAGAGTATAA
Organism: Mirounga leonina; assembly: GCF_011800145.1. Taxonomy (NCBI): domain Eukaryota; kingdom Metazoa; phylum Chordata; class Mammalia; order Carnivora; family Phocidae; genus Mirounga; species Mirounga leonina. Next base: position 56,053,306 of record NW_023270323.1, on the reverse strand, counting down.
AACATAGGTTATGGAGTATATAATCTATTATCTATTACATAAATTAAATGTATTATGTGTACTAATTAAAATGCAACAGCAGTCATATTCACATATTTGTATCTCCTTTTTAAACTTGGAAATGTGTTGAAAATATTCCACTTTAAATATTCCTATTTTTAATCATAAGACATATATTTTAAAATAATGTAAAATGAAAATTGTTATATATATAGCCTCATTTGTATCTTTGAATATTATTTCCATATGGTGAATTCCTGGAAGTAAAATAATGGTATTTTTGGGCACCTGGGTGGCTCAGTTGGTTAAGCAACTGCCTTCGGCTCAGGTCATGATCCTGGAGTCCTGGGATCAAGTCCCGCATCGGGCTTCCTGCTCGGCAGGGAGTCTGCTTCTCCCTCTGACCCTCCCGACCCCCCCCCCATGCTCTCTCTCTCTCAAATAAATAAATAAAATCTTTAAAAAAATTTTAAAAAAATAATGGTATTTTTAAGAATTTTGAGATACAATCAAGTTTGTTTCAGGGAAAAAAAAAAAAGGCCTTAATGATGGAGATTAGCAATTTCTTGCTTCCATACACATGCTAGGATTTTCATTATTTTTAACTGTTCATTTTGATAGCAATAAAATAGCATCTCATATTTTTGTTTGCATTGCTTCAATAACTGTGAGGTTGAATTCAATTTCATCTGTTGAATTCAATTTCATCAGTTGGGGCATTATTTTTATTTCAGTGTTTATAATTTTTTTCTTTCTATTTGGAATTCCAAATGTCAGGGAGCTTTCTGAGATGTTTAAAGGCTGGGCTGTGCCCTTGCTATTATAAGAGAACTTGACTCGGGAATCTGCAGATCCTAATGTTTGTAAATATTTCCTTGAACAGAAGCACATTGTATTTTTTATATAAGTGCAACCAGCAAATGATGTAAACGTGGGTATAAAAGTGCAGTAGATAATAAGACTTGGACTGTATTCTCTCCTCTGGCAGGATCAATAATCATCTCTCTGCCCAAGTAACATATTGTATAAATTAGAAAAAGCAGCCCCTCCACATCATACCTCACTATCTGTAATCTGCCAGCAAATTTTCTAATTGACAAATCTACAATATTCAAATCTACAAATGTACAAGTACTATGAATGCAAATTTTGTCCCTTAGAATTGGGTCATACACAATTTACACCTATCAGGACCAATTAAGGATTTAGCATTTTGCCAACATAAATTTCAAAGTATTTTCAGAGATTTTTGGTCTTTTAATTTGTTTACTTATACATGTATTTAATTTGTTTCTATATATACTCACATATTTATGTAAACTAACACATGTAAGTCAATGGATGGTTGGATGGATGTATATGCATGTGTATATGGACTGAATATTTGTGTCCCATTGAAATTCATATGTTGGAAACTAATCACTAATGTGAAGGTATTTGGAGGTAGGATCTTGAGAAATAATTAGGTCATTAGAATAATTAGGAGCCCCCATGAATGGGATCAGTGCCCTTAAAGAAAGGGGCCAGAGGCTAGCTCACTCTTTTTCCACCCTGTGAAGGCAGTGAAAAGTCAACCTACTACAACCCTGAAGAGGGCTCTCACCAGAACCTAACCATGTTGACATCATACTCATAGACCTCTAGCCTATAGAACTGTGAGAAAGAAAGGGCTTTGTTTAAGCCACCCAGTCTATGGTAAGTTGTTACAGCAGCCCCAAATGACACACACACACACATACACACACATTTTTACATGTACTATATCTATTAATCTTTTCCTGAAATTTCCTATTTTTGTGTAGTACAAAAAAGACTTTCCTCATCCCATGAATAAATGTATGCAATTTGCTTCTCAGTCTTTTATGGTTTCTTAGTGAAAGCCAAATTCATTTTAAAAGGAAGTAACATTTTTAAATTACCTTTTATGTTTTTCCTTGTTATTTGCAGTAGTAGTTTAAAAAGAATTAGAGAGGGCGCCTGGGTGGCTCAGTTGGTTAAGCAACTGCCTTCCACTCAGGTCATGATCCTGGAGTCCTGGGATCGAGTCCTGCATCAGGCTCCCTGCTCGGCAGGGGGTCTGCTTCTCCCTCTGACCCTCTTCCCTCTCGTGCTCTCTGTCTCTCATTCTCTCTCTCTCAAATAAATAAATAAAATCTTTAAAAAAAAAAAGAATTAGAGAAAAATTCATCCTTTTCCACATGGACATAGAAGATCTTGTTTCTCTCTCTCTCTCTTTGTAAATATATTTATCTATATCTACATCTATCTATAGGTGTGAACACTTAAGTTGTAACCCTCTTTACAAATTTTAATTATATAATACAGTATTATCAGCTATAGTCACCATGTTATACATTAGATCCTCAGACTTTAGATTTTTTTTGTTTTGTTTTGTTTTTATTGCTGAATATATACAGAACTCAAACACTCAATAGCAAAAAAAGCAAAACCAAAACCAAAAAAAAAAAAAAAAACAATTTGACGAAAAGATAACTGAATAAACATTTTTCCAAAGAGGATACACATATCGCCAACACGTACATTAAAGGTGTTCAACATCACTAATCATCAGGGAAGTGCAAACAAAAACCACAATGAGATATCACCTCACACTTATTAGAATGACTATTATGAAAAAGGAGATGACTAGTGACAGCAAGAATATAGAGAAAAGGGAATCCTTGCACACTATTGGTGTGACTATAAACTAGAAGAAAGACTACCAGAAACAGGATGGAGATTTCTCAAAAAATTAGAAATAAAGCTACCATATGATCCAGCAATTCCACTTCTGGGTATATATCCAAAGGAAATGAAAATAGAATATTAGAGATATCTGTACTCCCATGTTCACGACAGTATTAATCACAATAGCCATGATACAGAAACAACTTAAGTGTCCATCAAAAGTTGAGTGAATAAAGAACATGGATACACACACACACACACACACACACAGAGGAATATTACTCAGCCATAAGAAAGAAATCCTGCTGTTTGCAACAATATGGATGGAACTTGAGGGCCTTATGTTAAGTGAAATAAAGTCAGTCGAGAAAGATAAATAGTGCATGGTATCATTTGTATGTGGAATCTAAACACACGCAAACAAAAAATGTTGAACTCATAGAAACTGAGAGAAAGGGCTCCTCTTTTACAGGGAGGAAGTGACCAAGGCTAGAAAGCATGGGATAAAGAGGAATAAGAAGGCCAGGCTAGGTCATCAGACAGTTGATTGGGAAATGTTTTTGCTAAAGTCAGCTGATTTCAGGAGGAATGGCTAAAGAGATATTTTCCCATTTTCCAATGATTGCCTAAAGGAGTTTAAAGGTCCCAGGGCGGCAGGGAGGGAAGGGTGGTGGCGGTGAGCAGAAGCCAGACTAGTTAAATTAAGTTAGTGGGTATTTTGTGCAGATTGGTCAGTGAAGACAGTCTAGCTAATCATGAGTCAAAGAAGAAGAATGTAGAAGTTCTCTGGCCTCATCATAGGCAAACAATCCACAAGTCCCTAAGTGATATGGGGAAGGATGGTTCTTTGTAGTAACAGTTTCCTGAAGCACAAAGTTGGGGGAATTTCTTGATCAGTGCTGTTTTCCAGGAGTAAAAGCCTTTAGTAAAGTTCAACATTGTCAGGTCCTTTAGTTTCCAGGACTTTGAAGGTGGAAATTGTCCCTTCATCATTTAAAGATGTGTCTCTTACTCAGCTTGATGATTTTTCACCCAATATAATTGTTGTTTGCCCTACTTTCTGTTTTTGTTTGTAACCATCTGGTTTTTCCTCCTGAGCCTTCACACCGAATTGTTTTAGTCATTTGCTTTAAAAAGTTTCCCTGTGAACAGCATTTGGACTTTTCAATAGGAAATGTTTAGTTCATTTCTACACAGTGTAATAAATAATTTATTTCATTTCTGTCACTATTGCACATTTATGAGTTTACTTTTTCTAGTGTTTTCTATTTTTCATATAGGGCCATTATTTTTATTTCAATGAGCCTTTTTTTCTCATTATTTGGAAAGCATACATTACATTTTAGATTCTGTAAATAGTAGAAACATATTTAAAGTTCTATTCTCTAACTATCATTTGGCCTAATGTTTCCTCCCACTTAACACCATTTTTAAGAATACTTAAAGGATTTAAATCACCAGAGCATGTCTAGTTGGTAGTCAGAATAGATTGTTTTTTGGCTTGTAATAAACTCCTCAATCAGCTAAATGCTAGTCTTTATTGAGATTAAAATATATACATATATATACTTAAATATATTACCTGTTCTACTGTTCACAAAACAAATAATTACCGCTGTATTTTATGTCTTACTAGTTTTCTATATTTTTGATTCTCTGATTTTTAACATTCATAGTAGTGTTGTGTATTGTAGAAGTGCTACATTTATAATAAATCTGATTCACTTTTTTTTTTTTTTGCAATGCAGCTATGACTATAGTTTTGCTTTGTTGCCTTTTTTTTTTTTTTTGAGGATATGGTTCAGAATAGTTAGACTGCATTATTTTCTTTTTATCTTGATCATAATAAAATGGAAATTCTACTACCCCAACACAGTTTAACTGCAGAGACCAGTTTTTCTATGTCCTTTTACTGTCTTTTAAATGCAATGACAAAAAAACCAGTTTACAGTGCTTTCACTCAGTGATATGCTATAAGCAACATAGTTTATATATAATACCTGAGTACATACATGCATACATGTTTAGACAGATGTAAGTAACTGAAAAAATTATGAAATAATATTTAAAATATGCAAAGGCAGCAGATACTTTTGTTCTGTTTTAACTTTTTTAATGTTGTTCTGACACAATACACTTATTTCAAGATCCAGTATTTAGAGATATTCTGCAGTTAAACTACATTAAATGGACAATGAGATTATGGTACACTGTTTTTAGCACTCAAAGAAATTTTAATTGTTAAAATATCTGGGGAAGTGAGCTGACATTGCTCATTCTTGGCAGGGGCAAATGGAGAAGGGGGCTGCCACTAGCTTTCAGCTGAGTTTCAGCAGGAAATTTGGGTCTACTACTTTAAATAGTCCTCTCCGTTTATTGGGTTCCCTGGGGTACAGTGAGCATACAGATTGAGCTGATGAGGAATCTACTTACATTCACCCTCCTCCTTAATAACATTTTCTAGGCAAATTCCCATTAAGCATTGCCCAGGGGAATCCTTGTAGAGCTTAAGGAAAAGGATGGGCTCCCTCCTAAATAGATTAAGTACACATAGAAGAATTACCAGGAAACAAGCAAAAAAGAAACTTCAAGCATGGAATAGTATTTTTTTTTTTTTTCAGTTCAGAATCATAGATATCTTTAGCAGTGTGTCTCAAACTTTTAGTCAGACCTATTAAGCTGTCAGAAAATAAAACTAATGGGAGTAAATCAGCATTATATTAAATGAATGAGGAGGGAAGAGAAAATTCCGGAGAGTATCACACATGGTATTGTTTCAGAAGAATTTCTGTCCTTGCGTATGTGTATGCGTGTCCAACATCATGATGGAAAATGATGTCCTCATTCTAGGTAGTAGCCATCAAAGTTTGAAAGCCCCTGCCTTCTAAGAGATTGTGTACAAACTCTAACCCCAGTTTGCTTCAGAAAAATACTGATGAAATTATTTTCTTCTATCCTGAAAATGGGGAAAGTCATTACATGGCTCGAGCTAGAGGAATTTATAACTATAGTTTGGACATTTTCCCTCAAATCCTGCTTCTTACATAACTTACATTTTTGCCAAAGAATTGTTTCCTTAACTTTCTTCCCTGACAGCCTATCTTCCATTTTAGTCTGTATATTGTCTGCCCATATTTTATCTCCAGGTTCATAAAGTACACATTTTTTTTAACCTCATGGGAATTTCTAAGGAGATACTACAGAAAATTTCTCTCTCTCAAGTACTATGTTCTTTTCCTTCTATTATGTTACCTGTTACCTCAACTTTTTTTTTATATTGATTTTTTCTTTTCTTTTCTCCACCCTCCCTCCCCTGGTAACCCATCTTTGAACATAATGAGTCTATCCCACTATATTATTACCTACCAAATACTGTAAGGGAATTTCCCTTGATTCCTTTAAACATTTATCTAGATGGTGTTAGATCTTTCGTATCAGATCAAAAACTGGAGAGCTAATGGGTACAGGTCAGTGTCAGCACCGTAGAGATCCATACTAGGAGAGATGAGGAGAAGAACGATGGAAAGGTCATTTCTTACGAGAAAAAAGTGTATGTTGATATGCCTTTGTAGGTCTCTTTCCCTCTTATACTTTATTAGGCAGAAATTTATAAGAGAGTTAGAAAGTGAGTGCTCTATGTTTCCTACTCCCCCCTCCCCCTTAGGAAGCTTTCTTTTCTTTTTTTCTTTTCTTTTTTTGAGTGGGGAGTGTTTTTTGTTTTCAGATTTTAATATCTGTTTTCATCATTTCTGGGAGTGAGAGATTACATAGTGTTAAAACTTTACTATTTTTCCAGAAATAATTATCATCTTACATTTAATATGTCTGTGCCTGTATTTGAGTAAAATTTATCATAGTACTCAAAGTGTCCTGTTTATAAGAAATTTTGTTATCTATGGTTTAATTAAAATAATCTTCCATTTTACTTATTAGAAGTTTAAACCCATTAGTGTTTTGAGAGATAGCAGCAGGTGAATTGAACGCACTTTGTGCCAGGCACTCTGCTAAGCATTTTATGTACATGTGACAAAAATTGCCAGCTATGCCAACATCCTTTTTCCATTCTTGGGCACATGCATTATATTTCTCAGAATTGCTTGTAGATGGGTACAGTCATAATGACTAAGATCTCTATGTAAGTGGAAGTGATTCACCACTGAGGGCCTTGCCCACACAAACCTGCCATGTGTACCTCTCCCTTCAGGGAGCCTAGCTCCCTGATAACCTCATGATGGAGAGCCACTCACCTGACCTGAATACCCATCCAATAATTTTACATGAATGGGAAAAAGAAAGTGCTAATCTGTTAAACCACTAGAATGGGATCATACTGCTTGAACAGCGTTGTCTGTTTTTGCTGTCTCATTCTGTTCTCAGGACAATATTGATTTTACCAATGAAGAATCTGAATTATTTGAGGCAAAAGTGCAAAAGTCCATATTTCAAACCCAGTTCGCTAACTCCAAAACACGTGTTCTACTCTGCCTCATTTACAGCTGCTTGTAACCAGCTTACTGACGAGTGTCAACTTAAGGCGGCAGAAACTTGAAATGGTTTCATTTTCCCCCCAATGAATACCAATACCTGGGCTCTGATAAATCTTCATTTCCCTACATTGGGCAACATGCTGGGAGTGGAGCCTACTTTAAAACAAACAAACAAACAAAAAAAAACAAGCAAAAAAATGTCTTCAGGCTTTCAGGCTATGTTTTTTCTAGAACTAATGTTCTTACATAGAAACAAAAAAAAAAAAGCAACTATATACATATATCAATACATAAATATGCATATATATAGTTGCTTTTTTATTTGTTTCTACTTTTTTACCTTGAAGGAAAAAAAAATATATATCTCTACCTTTAGTCCACTTAATAGGGAGAAGAAAAAATTTATCCCTGTAGGTGATGGCCATGAAGAAGGACAACTTTTTTATTTTTTAAATATTTATTTATTTATTTTAGGGAGGGGGAGCATGAGCAGGGGAGGGGCAGAGGGAGAGAGAGAATCTCAAGCAGACTCCCTGCTGAGCTTGGAGTTCGATCTAGGGCTCTATCTCACGACCCTGAGACACAACCTGAGCCAAAGCCAAGAGTCGGTCTCTCAAAGGACTGAGCCACCCAGGGACCCCAGAAGCACAGCTTTTTTGAACATGCCAAAAGGAGGAGAGAAGGCAGGAGGAAGCCAAGGTTGCCATGGCTATGCTGCTTTTCATTTGCTTTGGAGCACCTTTAGGATCAAGTCATCTTCCTATAATAGAGTTTAATATGGATTTCAGCATCACAATATTCACATACTTAACCTTTTTTAATGAGGACAATTTCAGACTCTGGTCTTTTCCAGCTTCTCAGTGATCTCTGTTAAATGTCAATTTGGGTTTAAAGCTGCCATCATGGTGCAACACCAGTGGAGCCAAATTTCTTTTCTCTAAATATCCCAATGCTATGTTTTTTTTTGCTGTTCACAAATGCAACACCTCCATATCTGAAATTTAGATCCACCAAGGGCAACCTAAAGTTAGCCTTTAGAAACATGTTTCCAGTTCATATTCCCTTACAACACAGCTATAAATAATAACAAAAAACCAAAAAACCAAACAAACAAAAACAAAGCTGGTGGTTTAGTGGAAACATTTGGATTTATTCTCCCATATTTTAGAATTTGAAATCAAAGATAGTATTTTTCTCTTAAAACTTGTGTAAATATCCCAAAAAAATAAAAATAAGGTAATAGAATATATTTTCTCAAGCAGAATTATTTCTATATACCCACAATTCAATTGTAATCTCAAACCCAGTCTCTGGAAGACATTAGAGATTATTTTGAGGGAAATTAACAGGTCAGGCTAAATAATGATGCACGTCAATAACTTCACCTCTCTGATTTATGAGTTAAGTCTTGTTTTGTGAAACACGTGTTCATCTAGAGTTTGAGTACCGTTCAACATTCCAATCTTCCCTCCTTTGCCTGCCCTTTTTCTCAAACTATCTTACAGAGATAGCATACTTGGTAGGTTTTGAATTTTCTTGTTTCACTGAGTCTTCCATTTTCCCTTAATTTTGATAAAACTGTTAGTTCATATTAGTTATGAAGAGATCACATGAGGGTTGAAAAAATTAAAACATATGTTGTGAAGAATTTCAGAGAAATCACTTTTAAGAAAACCAGGAAGTGGGGGGAATGAGTTGGTAATGAAGTGAAGTTGTTTTCTTTGGTTGTGCACTTTGGTATTTAGAAATCACCTTGAGTAAGAAAAAACAACGAGAAAACGATAAGGAAGACACCTTCAATATATCATCTTGTGATAATAATCAGTGAGCCAATGAGTATAGAGTAACAAAACAAATACAGTATTCTCAATTGAACACAATTTACTTTACTACAAATTGTGCTATTACTGTTTATGGGAGACATAAAATAATCTCTTTAAATGATATGTTCATAAATGTTATATATGCATGAAGTCTCATGCATTTTTCACTAAGAGAGCCTATAAATATATGACTGGGCATAGTTACCATAAGCCAAATAATGTCTGTGCAATGAGTTACTGTAAAGAAAAGATATTGAGTGCATCTCATGTTTTGTAATTGTTTCCACAAATTTGGGTGCCTTAAGCCCTCCAATGACTTCCCATTGCTCTTAGAATTAAAAATCCCAAATCTCAAACATAAACAAATGGCTCACATGACCTAGTCCTTGTCTCCCTATATCTCCAGGCAGATATTGTGTTGCTATTGTTCTCATTCTCTTCCTTGTTCCCACCTTGGCCAGTTTTTCAGCTCCCCAAATTTACAGGTTTCCACCTCAGGGCCTTTACATATATTTCACAGATATCCTGTCCTCTACCAATAATGCCTTCCTCTTTGCCATTCCTTTCAACACCCACCCTACAGTTGCTTCTAAAGCATCTTTCAATTTCAGCCAAAAATGATAGGTTTAGTGAGATCCTCTGTAAATTCCACCCCAAATTTAAATTTGGTTTTCCTGGAAAAGTTATTTTTTAGATTTATATATTTCATGCCATAGCACATAATTGTATATTTACATGTAATATTATATGCTGGAAGTATTATTGGCTACTGGGAGTAAATTTCTTGAGGATAAGAACCCTGTCTATCTTGTTCATCAGTTTTTCATTTAATGCTTACCCTAGTGCCTATTATAGAAAAAGAAATCTATGCTTGCATTAACTAGGCAATAATTGAACCACATTTGAATTAAATGATAATTTAGAAACAACTTGAAACTCTGAAATTTGTGAAGATCGAGATAACAAAGAGAGCGAGGGGATCTCTACATGGGGTAGAACTAAAGTTGTTTGACCAGGAACAGGGATCAGCTTGGAGGAAGACTCTTCATGTGTGCATGGGATACATGCTTTCTGAAATTTCATCTGTCGGATCACATTGCTGACAAAGACAACTTTACCCAAATGCTGCCTTTAGTGGAATGCAGGCTGAAGTGTGAGAACAGCCCCAAGGAAGAAAATGTGGGTAGTTTCTTCTTCCAAAAGTTAGGGCATAATAGATATTCACAGCCACAAGATTATTAAGTCAAAAAAATCCTGAGGCTTTTCTTTTTTAGATCAAAAAAGAGAAATAAAAAACCAGGCCAGGCCCTTGCCTGGCACAGAGACGAAGGCAATTTCTTAGCCTCTTCTACTCTTTGTACATGCTGCTTCCGCTCCATTCATCACTCTATGTTGTAACTTCCCTGAATGTCTTTTTCGTCTACTAAGCTCAGAGTTCCTTTGAGGAGAGAATTATATACTTTTTAATCAAAGCATTCATTTATTTGGATAAGTGCTTTACAAACTTTCTAAAAGACTACGATGCTCCAAGAAATGATCTATTTTACTCTTTAGCCCAGTGTACCCCAGATCCCTTCAGACATACAAAGATGCTAAAACAATAGCATCAAAAAATAATACCATCCTTACTTTGTTTTAGGCACTCTGATATTCTCTACTCACTTTTACTCTATTTTGATTTTTTAAAAAGATTTTATTTATTTATTTTAGAGAGCGTGTGCATGAGTGGGAGAAATCTCAAATAGAGTCCACACTGAGCATGGATCTCAACTTGGCTCGATCCTGAGCGCTGAGATCATGCCCTGAGCCAAAATCAAGAGTCCAACACTGAGCCCCTCCTTTTTTTTAAAGATTTTATTTATTTATTTGAGAGAGAGAGCGAGAGAGAGAGAGCATGTGCGCATGGGGGAGGGGCAGAAGGAGAGGGAGAGGCAAAGAATCCCAAGCAGATTCCACATTGAATGCAAAACCTGATGCAACACTTGATTTCATGACCCATTAGATCATGACCTGAGCCAAAACCAAGAGCTGGACACGTAACTGACCAAACCACCCAGGTGCTCCACTATATTTTGATTTTTGAAATACAATAGTCATTATATGATCAATATAGTCAATTTCATTACCCAGCAATGGTTTGTAACTGCAGTTTGGGAAACATAGCATTAGACTGTGAGCTACCTGAAGGCAGGTACCAAGTCTATCCTCAATCATTAAACACTGACTGGCATAAAGTAAATTTGATGAATAAATTAATGACTGTATCTGCAGCACTTAGAAACATTGTATGACATTTAATACCTGGATATTGAATGAATGTGGTGAGAAGGCTTCTCAGACTCTGAAGGAGGCATGGGATACTTTTAGATTTTGAGTTTCCTAGTATAATATAAATAAACAAATGCTAAACAAAGTCATAAAATTTTATTCTATTAAAATGTGTACACTTGGGCGCCTGGGTGGCTCAGTTGGTTAAGCGACTGCCTTCGGCTCAGGTCATGATCCCGGAGTCCTGGGATCGAGTTCTGCATTGGGCTCCCTGCTTGGCAGGGAGTCTGCTTCTCCTTCTGACCCTACCCCCTCTTGTGCTCTCTCTCTCTCACTCTCTCTCTCAAATAAATAAATAAAATAAAATCTTTAAAATGTGTACACTGAATCCATAAACTTTTAATGTTAAATTAAAAATTAAATAAAATGGTGCAGTTGAGCTGATAAATGATTTGTAAGATCACTGATCCAGCTACAAGCAGCATGGACCACTATTGAGACACAACAAGTGGTTGATGTTTCTTGATGAACATCTTCTCTTAAATCCTGACAGAGTATTTCTGCACCTATGTAACATTCTTGATGGATATGTCCCAGTTCAAGTGTGAGATCTTTCAAGAGTATGAGACACCTTCACATGGTGGTTCCTTCCCAGACAGAACTCAGTGCTTTAACTTGTAACTTTAGGAAGAAACTTTCCAATTGAGGAATACTTTGGAAAATGTTTCTGATAAATGCAAACATGTAAATTGAACATAGCATCATAGTGAGTAGTGAAGAGTAATACAAGCAAGCTGAGCTCATTAAAAAATATATATATATGTGTATATATATATATATGTATAAAAGGAAATGCACAATCTCTTGTTCAGAGAGACAGCCCTAGCTAGGACACAATGGCCATTTGGGTAAAGCAGTACCAGGATGCCAGAGATCATGAAGAACCTGGGGGAGACACTGACCTTTGGGAAAATTAAGAAACCTTTAGAACCAAAATTTCTGCCTGCTACTCTTTCAACTTTTCTTGCCAGTGTTCTCATTCATTAAATTGTGTCTCAACCCAAACTGTCTGTCCATAATGCAGTCCTTTTTACACCACTTCCAGAATGAGCTCTTACAAATTCAAATCTGATTATGGCATTCTCAGGCTCATCAAGTTTTAATGGCCCTCCATAGTTCTGGGGGGGGGGAGGATCAAAACCATGGAATGATAGATAAAGCCATGCTAGGTTTGGCATCTGCTGACCTCCCCTCCTTCTTCCTCCAGGTCCTCAAAAGCATCATGAGCATCACCCACAAAATTGGGCTTTCTGTTCCCTGAAAGTCCTTTTTATTTGGAGCCTCTTCCTGGCAAAGTCTTCTTGCCTATGACTACGTTTCAGTTTTTACTTACCCTTTAAAACTTAATTTACTTGCAACCTCCCTTGTGAAGTCTTCTCTGCCCCCTACCCCCAATCACTGCCGGGAAAGGACTCCCTCAAATAGACACAGGCTGGTAGCATGGTAGCAACTGTAAGCCGTCAAGGGAAAGCAGTGCTATTTGATTCCAATTCTGTTATCATTATAACCGTGGAAACTTGAGCAAGTCACTGGACCTCTGTAAATTTCAAAGTTTTCTATAAAATGGGAATATAATGGTGCCATATTTTGAAGTGTGTGGGGATAACATGGTATGAGCTAAATAGATTCTTCATCATTTTCAGAAGTTACATTTTCAATTGGGATGAGGTATTCACCTTCCAATCTTAATTTGCTTTGAAGAGATAGTTTGCCATCTTCTGCATCCCAGTCCTGTTCTTTCCATCATAAAAATAGTGATGGTAACAATACAGCAACAAACCTTTACATAGCCCTAATTGCCAGATGTTATTCTAAATGTTTTCCCTATAGTACCTCATACAATGCTATGCAGTAGGTTCTATTATTGGTCCCCTTTATGGAAACTGAGCCCCAGAGATGTTAAGCACTTGTTCAAAGTCACAAATCTTACATGTGTGTGTGATGAGTTTTGGCTCTAAATAGTCCGGCTCCAGAGTTTTTGCTCCTAATCACTAGTCTTTTCTGTCTTTACTGTCAGTCTGTTATCAGACTCTGGCAGTCCTGGATAATAAGCCCCCCTCTCTTAAGACTCAGTTTCCTGATCTGGGAAATGGGAGAAATAGAACTTTTTGAGTGATGGAGAGAAAATGATAATGAATGGTGTGCACTTCAGTGCATAGTACATGGTAGGATATAGGTGCAAACTTATGCTGGTTCTCTTATATTTAAATGCCTCTTTCTGATCAGCAATAGATAACGGGAAGTACATGTGTACATTATTTCAAACTAACTTTATTATCTAACTCAGATTCCTCAAAACATATATGAATAGTTTCAGAAGAGGATCCTTTTACAATTCTAGATTTATTTACCAGCTTGCCACCTCCCCATCTTCCATACGCTGTAATCAGTCCGCAAAATAATGGCTCATGATTTTCTGGAATGTGCCATGCAATATTATGCCTCTACCTTCATTCTGGATATTATCTCTGTTTTGAATTCTCACTTCTCTCTTCAGTGACTTACAAATTACCCATCCTTTTAGGCCTGGAATTCTCCAGCCTGTCTGGGCAGAATTGAGTACTCTGTTCTGCTCCCAAGCTGTTTAGCCTGTGCAGAGCACAAATTCCCTTTGCTTAAGTTCCCTTGTTAGAATTTCTGTTTTTCTTACCTTATATAAATGATCTTCTTTTTGGAGTGGTCATGTCTTATCCATCCATGTATCCCATACACCATCTAACAGAGCCTGGCACATGATAAACTATTTAATGAGTGACAATTTGGTGACTCTGGTCTGTCCGCTGTCACTGTGGGCATAGATTGATGGAAATAACTTCATAAATGGACTTGTTTTCTCTAGTTTATTTTGTCATTTAAGATGCCTAGAATTTATTCTTGCTTCCATTCTAAATATGTGTAACAGTTATTTGAGCAATGTGAATGATTGCATGTAAATAAATTGAGTGATTAAAGGGTATCATTTGACAAATTTCCTATCTATATTACTTCCAGAGGACTCTGCCATTAAGACATTTGTATAGGTCCTGTCTAGTTCAGGTGTGAAATTAAGTGAGAAAGACAAATGTTGGCTTTGATAATTGTTTATTCTAAGAATTAGACCTCATCTCCAAACCTGTGTTGTACTTAGAATCTTATATTTCCCTAAGACTCCATGTTTTTTTTTTTTCTTAAAATCATCAGATGTTCTATAAAAACCAATCTTAAACTTCAAATGGACTCTCTTTTATCTCAATCAACATTCAGAAGCCTTATATGTCTGCTCTCCCCCAAAAAAGTATTATCTGTTTTTCAAAATGGAGTGATTTTTAAATATACTGTTACGTCACACACCAATAAATGATTTAGAAAGAAAAGTAAAAGTTCTTGATGGGGGAGACATCTGATTTCATTTTACAAAATGATAAAAGGAAATTCACATTTAAAATGACATTTAAAAGCCATCTCTATAATGTTTTTTTAAAAGCAATTTCATTTGAGAATAAGTCCTATCATTAAGAGAATGTATTAAAATATTGTTTACTGTAGTGCGGTAATCCTGCAGTCTGCTTAAACCCGGGCTTCAGCCTTTTGAAATGAGGTCCAGTTGCCACACTGTAATAATGGTTTGTCTTTATTTATGTGCCTACCCATTGTCTTTGAAGTCAGGTAATAGCTGCAAATCGAATGGCATATTGTCATTCCCTGTCACATACCCTGCTCCTTAAGCATTAGTATAAACAGATGTGGCTTTATCAAAGCTATTGTCAGCAATATGCTACTTTCAGTGACAGTCAATCTTCCCATTAATGATATTAGGGAATAGAATTGGTCTTTTGCACTTTCTTCTTCCTCTGCTCTATTCTAAGGCAAGGCCTTTGTAAACAAACACTTAAACAGTGCAAGGTATTACGTGAGGGGAAATAAGCTCGATCCATTAGTATGTTGTGAGGTTGGGGCTTAGAAATATAAGAGGAAATAATGTGATCAGCGCAGGAAGGGAAAAGAACGCTCTGTACAACACAAGCAAATTGACAAAAGGCAGAATGGTTTAGTTTTATTTATAAAAGCCTTTACATGTTCCAACGTTTATTAAGAAATGACCCTCTTGAACTCAGTCTGAATGGTATTAAAATGCTGACTGAGAGACGAGAAGAAAGAGTCTGCCAAAACACTTTTCCATCAATGGTGATGTTTTCCACTTATTTTACCCTAGATAAAAAAGAATAAGGGAAATGGAGAACTTGCTGCTTGTCATTTCAATAGCAAATAAAAGCCTACCTGATAACACCTCTGAGAAGGTTGGTGGAAATTTAGTTTGTATAAGCTCTCATGTCATGTGGGGGAGAAAAGTTGGTTTACTTTGATAAATAAAATTTAAACCTTTTAATATCTCTTCCATGTAATAAGACAAGGGAAGAAGTCTGTTTCTTGAGATTCGATCCCATTTCAGGTGTGATGAAAACATGTGCCGAAACATTGACTTGCCTCAAACCGTGTCCACAGCCTTTTGGAGCGAGCGATTAGGATGGGTTTTGTAATTGTCCTCCCCCAGCCTCCTCTCCCTCCTCCTCCTCCTTTTCCTTCCTCTTCTTTTTTCAAAAGGAGATCATTTTTACAAAACCTTCAAGAGAGAGTATGTGAGGGCTTCAAAGGAGTAAAAATTAACCGAAATTGTTAAAAGGCACTGATCTGATCCTCTTACAGGGTGCTGTCTTTCATGTCCCTTCCCTCTGCCAGAAAGCCTTCCCTGCCTTTGATGTTTCTAGCTCCTGTTCATCATTCCAGGTCAGGGAA
>NW_023270323.1:55960344-56037197 GCF_011800145.1 Mirounga leonina | reverse complement strand
GACAGAGAAGGACCAGGAATGCGTCACATGTGGGATCAAAGAACTCAAGAGTTTAAAGAAGGAAAGTGCTGTTGCAGCATCACATACCACAAAGAAATTGGAGAATGAAACCACTGTTAACTATCAGCATCAGGAGACCATGATTTCCTTTAGGAGAGCAATTTCTCTCTGATAAGGTATGGCGAAAACACTCCAAAGTTTTAAAAGTAACTGAAGGAAAAAGAAGCGAGGCCATGAGGGCAAACTCTCCTATTATAATATTTGGTGATGAAAGTAATGGAGTGTCATAGTTTGTGGGAGATACATTTATAAGGAATGACCAGAAAAATTTCTGTCGGTTATGGAAACTCCACGTGCCATGAACGGTGGGGAAGGGCTGAGTGAAACGAACTGTGGATCCATTTAAAGGGAAGGATAACCATGGAAGAAGGTAGAGTTGGCTTTGACGTGCAAGAAGGAAATTTGTTTCTCATTTGTGATTAAACAGAAAGAAGGTGCTCAGCAAAATACACTGAGTTGCAGAGGAAGGCCTATGCCTTCATGTCATTGTATTGGTAAATGATTTCGTATAAGAGTATAAGAGCATTAGGGATGGGCCTGAAGGTTTGAGTGGAGGATGGGGCAAGTTTGGAGACCCTTTTGGGGTAATTGCGAGAGACAGGTAGTTGGAAATTGACAAGCAACCTGAAGGTACCAGCCACGTTTAGAAAGCGATCGTTTGTAATCGATTCAATTAGCAGAATTTTGCAAATTTCCAGCCCTACCAGGTAACTTGAGAGAGAGGAGTAGAGATGAAAAATGGGGACTTTCCAGGGCTGCCAATTAGCAGGAACTGTGGGATTCTAAGCTGTAGTGAATGCATTCTTTTAAAGGCTTCTCATTTGTATAATCTAGAGGCAGAGTAAGGCACATTACAGTTTGAGGCCTGAAACGGCCTGAGGTTTTGAGTCTCACGTTTCATTGCAGGTATTAATCTAATGCAGTTATTGATACAATTTCACCAGCTCCACCATGGATTTGCTAATTCGGTAGGAATAAGGTACAGCCAGGATGCTGCATTGTAATGAGTACCCCAGGTAATTCTGACACTAGTGCTCTGAATTATGTATTGAGCAGTATCACTCTAATCATGAGAAATTTTGCTCTAATTACATATAGAGAAATCCTGGCCTAGGAGAATAGGGAGTAGGTCAAGGGGCTACGGTCACAATGATAATGAACAGGTTGGGTTGTAATTAGAGAGTTGGTAAGGTAAAAGGAAGGAGTTATAAAAGAGAGGTTAATTTCAAAGAGTGAGCATTGGAAATGGAGTTATTTTTAAAAAGCTTATTATATTTTGGAGGAGAGGGAAAGCTCTTCTCCTTCTGCCCACCCCTCTGTCTTGCTTGCTACAATCCAAGAGGGACCTATTTTAGAGAATTTCAGGACAGTAAATTAGCCACATTTAGTAGTAGCTGGAGCTATATTGCATTAAACATTCAAACACATGGGTATAGCATTATTCTTCTGGCAAGTAAGAGACTTGGGGCCTATTAAAATGTTTGCCAAAGAGACCAGCGTGTGGAAAGGGACACTACACCAGTTAATAACAAAGTTGTACTTGTATTTTCCATTTCTCATTGCTCTTTTGTGTGTTGTTCTTCCTCTAGCAGACTGCATTTAAAAAGGAAAATTATGAATTTGAGGTTTCTGTGATCTTGCAACAAAATTCAATTTTTTGAATTCTCAAATCTCACGAGATACCTCTATCAGAGTTGAAAAACTTGTAATACAAATATAAAATCGCCTTCTTTTCATCATTTTATCATTTTCTCTGAAAATAATACATTAGAAAAGATTAAATGAGAGAAAACATACAAAATACTAACAGTGTGTCCCATAGGTAGTTAGCCCTCAGTAAATGATCCTATTACAGGGCAAGTTAATGGGAACTGGTGTTGGCATTAACTCATATCCATTCCAGTAAAGAGATGCCAGATTGATTGCCAAACTACTGAGTGTGGATAAATGGCTGCCTGTTGATTTGGAGCTTTATGACATAAGGTCATTTGAAGACAGAATGACAGAAGTTCTGTCATCTTAACATGTGGCTTCTGAGGCTGTCTTGTGCATTGGCACTTTACAAACAGGAGAGGAAAAGCAAGAGAATAGATCACATGAGGGGCACGGATGAGGAAGACTCAAAGTAGTAGAAATCACTTCAGGCCACATTCACATGCCATTAGCCAGAACTCAGGGACATGGCTACACCTAACTTAGGGAGCCTGGGAGATATTGTGCCCAGGAGGAAAAGGAAAAGAATTTTGTCGAACATGTAACAGTCTCTGCAGAGTAATTACCTCAAGAGCTCCCAACAGGAGCTTTGAGTGATGTAGTCATTATTAATTAGAGACTGTTTGCTGCAGCTCTGGGGAAGGCAGGAGGCCAGCAGACAGGTGGAGAAGATCCTATGTGGACAACTCCATGTGGGACCTAAGCAGACGGTTTCTGTGGCAGGGACTTAGGAAAGTCTTGATGTGCCTCTGAGCCTGCAGCGTGGTAGTTTAGCCTTCCTGTTTTTTCTGCATGCTCTCTGTGAGATTCTTGTGAGATTACCTTCTCACAAATTTCATTATCAAAGAAGGTTTTATTGTCCATATATCATCACCCTCTTTCCTGAAAATTCTCCTCAACTTCTTGTTATTATAGAAACATGGAAAGTCTTCAAGGGTGGGGCTTTTCTTTCAGTCTCCTCAAGGAATGGTTCTTTTTTGCCTGCTATATGGTATCTTGTACCCTTGGCTCTTCATTTTTTACATTAATTCTGCTTGTGAGCAGGAAATATCAGAAGCTGTTGAAAATCTAGATTCTACCAGATTCATGAATTTGTAATTAATAATTGAATGTATCAACTTCATAAGGTGGGTCCTATGTGGGATACAAGTTTTAAGAGAATATGGGAGATTGGGAGATGATAGATAGATAGATAGATAGATAGATAGATAGATAGATAATAGATAGATGGATAGATAGATAGATGCTTCCATACATACATAGTCTAGAACCTCTAGAATTAGAGCAAAGTAGATCAAACTTTAATATTTGCCACAGGCAAAATTTGGGGATGGTTGATCACATGGTTCAACAATACTTCTCAGTCATCAGAACTTGACTTTATTCTCCAGCTGGTAGTAAAATTACTCCCATAGTTGAGGCAAACTCTGTATATGAGAACCTTGACTGAAAAAATAGTGAACCTCTAATCTTATGTATTACAGTTGAAATTAGAAAAATATTTTCCCAAAGAGATCTTAACCAATTTTCTCTGAAATCACCTTCATCAGTTACCAACAAGCTCCATCACACAAAGTTCAATGTCAATTTCTGTCCACATCTTTCTTCCTGAAATACTTTGCTCTCTTGGGCTTTTTATGAGGATTAAATAAGTTAATATGCATAAAACTGTAGAATAGTGTCTGACATAGCGTAAGTACGATACACCCATAACAATAGTAGTAATAGTAGAATAATTATGACTATTGTTATCATTGTTAGCTAGCCACTTGGCTTTAAATATAGTCAGTTCTGCCATAAATGCTTATTTTGAAAATGCAAATTGTTGTAATGCAATTTACATATTAGGAAACAATTTGAGCACATTTGCTGGTGCATAATTTCATCATACAGAAATATTAGGTGAATGCAGAAAACCACCCAGTTGAACTGAGCAGAGTAGGACTGCACAAAATGCACACATGCACACATCTCATAAGGACAAGGAGCCACATTTATCCACATCTGTTGTTACAACATTCCTTCCAATTTCAATAACCTTCCTCATGCTACTTTATAATAAACCACAAGCCACACCTCTCCTTTTAATTTTCTTCTTTTTCCCCTCACTCTATTTTTTGTTTTTCCTCTCTTTTCTCTGTTCTTTTTCTCCCTTTGTGCCTTTTTTTAATTTCCATCTTTTTTCTATATTCCTTTTGTTCTCTTCTTGCATACAGCAGGCACATTCCACAAGCAATGTTCATGAAATTCATGTATTTTTCAAGGTAAAGTGCCATATTTATTATACTAGTTACATATTTCTTAACCAAATAAGTTATATAAAAGTCTGCTACTGTTTATATCAGATTGCTATGGGTTTTTAAAATTATGATTGTGTTACTCATGAATTCTGTTTTTGCATATCCATCAACTATGGTTTTCATTATGTAATTTAGCATAAACATTGTGCAGTGACTTTTTTCTTTCATACATGTGACATCATGAAAATAACTACCTTTTCTAGGCTGATTGGGTCCAACTATCAACATACCCATCAGTTTCATACTTTAATAACCAACTATCTGCTCAACATATTCACTCATCAAAAAATAAATTTGGGGCACCTGAGTGGCTCAGTTGGTTGACATATGACTCTTGATCTAAGCTCAGGTCTTGATCCCAGGGTTGGGAGTTCAAACCCTGTACTGGGCATGGAGCCTACTTAAAAAAAAAAAAAAAAAGAGAGAGAGAGAAAGAGAGAGATAAATTTTTATTTTCTTACTAAACCTGGTTGTCCCACTTTTTCCCATGACTGCTGATAGCACCATTCTTAATCCAGTTGTGCAAGCAAAAATCCAAAAGGCTTTCATAATCTCTTCCTTTATTTCACCTTTACATCAAATTCTTAAGAAAGTCCTATTGGCCATACCTTTAAAATTTATCCATAATCTAACGAGTTGTTTCAATTTTACTTCTATAACCAGTTGTAACTGCTATCATCTCCCCCTTTGACAATGAAAAACAGTCTAATTGGTTTCACTGTTTCTATTATTGTCATCATCACCCTATGGCCCACCCCACAATCTATTTACATGTAGTAATGGGAGTCATCTTTTAGAGTTAGATTGTTTTATTCCTCTGCTTAAAATCTTCCATAGGACTTCGATCCACATCAAATAAAGTTCAGTCTCCTTCATCTACATGTCCTAATAATCTGACTAGCTCTCTAACATCGTCTCCTAACTTTGTTTTACTCCTAATTTATGATCGTGAGGCACAGGCCTTCTGGCTCTTCTAGAAGTAGAAGTCTAAAAAATTTTGTATGGCAACCAGAAAGAATAAGTCAGGGCAAGATTTGACCCTGGCAATAAAGCAGCAAGTACTCAAAGGTAGGAAATGTGTTCAATCTTGTATCTGAGGTTTAGCCTTATCTGTGTCCTGTTAGATTATGTACCATCGGCCTTGTCTGTTGGAAACATTGTTTATATTTCTTGGAAACAGTGTGATTTGATTAAGAGTGGGATCTACTTTCTTTTCTTTAGTTCTTTAGAGAGGCCATCCCAGATGAGAATGTTTTACGCCATCCTCAGTCACTCTTGATCCCCTTTATCCTGCTTAATTTCTTCATAATACTGAGCAAAGTAGTCTTCCTTACTATGTAATTTTGTTTCTGTCTCTTCCAATGGAATATAAACCCTATAATAGCAACATTCCACTTGTTTACTGTATTATCCACTATCAAGAATAATGTCTAGCATCTAGGAGGTACCTAATAAATATTTAGTGAAGAAATGAGTGTATGAACCCTTCCTTTGTGTAACCAGAACCTGTATTAAATCATAGGGTCCCCCTTCCTTTAAAGTTTCATGACATCTAAAGATTCTCCTCCCAAGACTTGAACATCCAGAAGATTTGGAATCCACAAGTGGGTCAGGAGAAGATGGGCATGAGCTTCTTCCCAGTTTCTATGCATGGATCTTTAATTTCTTCTTCCCCACTCATAGGGCTTTATTTGTTTCCTCCATAGCTGGAGCTATAGGAAAGAAGAAAAAGAAAAATCTTCATTGGTCCCGTCATCATCTTGTATTAGTGCAGTCTGGGTGAGGCAGATTTCAGAGGCTGATTCATTCTCTTGTGGGTTGTTTGGAAACCACAATGGGACTGTCTACGAAAAGTTCCACAGATGTAGATATATCCTGCTGCTGGCCACTCAAGCTTTTCCCTTCAGCCCTTTGGCTTTAGTAATTTATTTCTTTGCTATGCTCATTTCATTCTCCTGGGTCTTTCTGTTATCCTTATGGGCAGGGGCCCTCTCAAGGTCGTTCCATCTGGCTTTGGCAGACTCCACCTGACTCAGGAGAAATATACCTATCATTGTCTGGCCAACACTAACAGGACAAGCCAAACTCAAGTCTTCCTCTTTTATTCCACCAACAGGCAGAGCATGATCCAGTCAAAGTCTCTAGTTTTTAGATTTTTCTAGGTAGGTGAAAAGCAAAAATCCAGCCCTATCTATGTCCCTCTTTTTCCAGGATGACCATGGAAAGCTCTCCACAGAATTTTTCTTCAGCCCCCATCTCTTACATTGAAATGAGAGGGAAGTATCCTCTCCTGCCCTTGGGCAGAAGGGGTTGGGGGAAACACAGAGTATAGGAACAAGTCTTTCCAAAGAAATCCTCCTCTCTGGCTCTTTCAAACTCCAAAGAAAGTTTTTCTTCTCTCCCATAGCCTGAGAGTAAATGGTAAGGGCAGCCCAAACGAGTGAGAACCTCACCTGAGGTTGTAGGATTTAAAGTGTTGTCCTCTACAGAGCTCTGAGCCCTCTGCAAAAATCTGAGACAAAAGGAAAGGTTTCTTTTAACATTCTGTACATAAACATTCAATAGTGGTATTGTTATTCAGTTTTAAAGGGAACTTACTGATTCTGGTAATTGAGAAGTAGATGGGGGATGTCTGGCTTTAGTTATATTTGCATCCAGGAACTCAAATGTTGCCAACAGTTCTCTCTCTCTCTCTCTCATTTTCTCTTTCCCTGAACTTATCTCTCTCTTCATCTCTCTATTTCATTCATTGTTGTTTTCACTCTTTTTTTTCCCTCTTCTTACTAGATTCTGTTTCTTTTGGGGGTGGGGGAGGGGCAGAGGGAGAGGGAGAAGGAGAATCTTAAGCAGGCCCCATGCCTGGTGCCTAGCCTGACATGGGGCTCGATCTCATGACCCTGAGATCATGACCTGAGCCAAAATGAAGAGTCAGGCACTCAACCGACTGAGCCACCTGGGCACCCCAGATTCTGTTTCTTCATGGATATTATCTCTATTAAATGAAAGATTATTTCTATATGATGTGAAAAATTGTGGCCAATAGGTTTGCATTCATTTTCTTCCATTCTTGTAATCACAGAATGTTTAGGAGAACACACACACACAATCTTTCTTCTGACATCTTGTTTAACCCTCCGAAAAACTCTGTTTGGTCCTACTTGATTTATGTAAACTTAGAAACAATCAATATTCCAGAAGTACTAAGACTGACCTACATCAAGAAATGCACCCAATATTTGGCCAAGGGGAATGGGCAGCATGACTGAAAAATCTGCCTGTACTGTATAGTGATATGAAGGAAATTTTTACAAAAAGTCATAAAAAGAAGGAAATTGAAAAGAATTGTTGGCAGCAAAATTTCAATAGCCACTAAATGTATATAGCATGTTTTTATAATACACTTGGTTCATATTTTTCTAATCATTTACTTCTCCTTATCAAATAAATAATTGAAGAAAAATGATGCTTTCATCTTTTTGATAGTTAAACATTTAATATGCCAGAATACATGTAAACTAAATGAATTAGTGAGAAAATCTTGATTTCTCCATAGAAAAGAATGATAATACCAAAGATAATTTACATATGTATTTCCATCTTGCATATTGTTTGGAAGACTCATATTTCTCATAAAAACAAAACTTAAATACACTTTCTGAAGAGTCAAAAGGAGGATAAAAGAAACACCATTACTAACATTAATAGGGTTTAGACAAGAAAAAAGTTGATAAATCATGATACTTTATTGTTTAAAGGCATGAAACACCACTTGATTACCAAGGATTGTCATTGTCTTAATGTCCTATTAACTAGTAGAAATTAGTCCTATTAAGTATTTCTCTCATTTTTTTGTTAAAAAGATAATGTAAATTGTTAGCTATGGTATTACAGTATGTATTTTATGGTATATTATAGGTATATTTAGTAAGAGAAAGTATACTGTCAACCTTAAAAGTAAAACAACTAGTTATTTTACCAGCAAAATGGGTTTATTTCGGAATAACAGAGGAAATGCAAATTGGGACATGTAAGTTATGGCAAATCATAGACAAGTCCAGAGATCAAAGGAAAGGAAAGCTATTTTATAGAGAAAAGGGGGAAGTTGAGAAGGACTGCTTTGAATGAAAGGCCATTGAAGGAAAGTGAGCGTTCAGGGTGGTGTTGGTTTCTCATTAGCTAAACTGTGAGGTTGTTGCTGGGCAAGGAGAAATTGTTCTTTCCTCCTGCTGGAGAAGTAAGTGGGGTCTTTCCTGTTGGGAATGCAAATGACATGAGGTAAGGCATGAGAGCTCCACCTTCTGGACTCCCAACTCCATTTCGAATGAGGTTTCCTTTACTGAGTTTCACTTTATTATTAGCAAAATGAAAACAAAATTGTACTAAACCTGTCTGCTTGCTCCTTATATAACAATTTCTACTAAGACTCATATTATTGTACACATATATTTGACAGCATTTTAACAAAAGAAATATATTATGTGACACACTAAGTGTATTATAACCCAGAAGTGGAATTTTTCCCCAGTGAGGGTTTATTTAAGAAATTCCGTTGTCACTATAGGGGATTTTTTTTTTTTTTTTCTTTTCTCCAACATAGCCTGTGGTGCAGAAGCACGGGTGACCACAGTCCCTAAAGAGAGAGAAAATGTATTAAAGAAGAAACAAACACCTGCTGGCCTTATTTTTGTTTTGACTAAAGAGGCACTTTGATATTCAGCTAGAGGGAGGAATATGTAAGTGAAAGACTGGAGACAGTGATTAAAACCGTGTTTTCTTGCCAGTGGGGGTTTTGCACAAGTTTTATCACTGTTTCTGGAGGTAAAACAAGAAGGTGTGTAACCTTTGTATCCTACTGCCACAGCTTTAATCTTACCCAGAATGAAGGCAGAAGGTCCCAGTGTGTGGTGCTTATAGACCAGATATATTTTAATAGGACCAGAGCTTGATGCTATATCACAAAACGCTAACATTTGACAAGTTTAACTTGAAATAAAATCTGGTCTTACAAATAACTGAAATAGAACAAAACACATAAAACATCTGTTTTCAAATTATTTTAATGCTTGTAAACCGATTGAGCTACTTCCTGACTCAATCAACTTGTCCTTGTGAGTTAATAGGCTATGATACTGATTTTTTTTTTTAAGATTTTATTTATTTATTTGAGAGAGAATGAGAGAGAGCACATGAGAGGGGGGAGGGTCAGAGGGAGAAGCAGACTCCCTACCGAGCAGGGAGCCCGATGCGGGACTCGATCCAGGGACTCCAGGATCATGACCCGAGCTGAAGGCAGTCGCTTAACCAACTGAGCCACCCAGGCGCCCCTGATACTGATTTTTTATACTAAAATCCATTTTAAGGTGGTCCTCATAGACTTTAGGTAGATGATGCTTCTCTAGAAAGGTGAGTTTATCTCCCAGAAATTTCCATGGTACCTAGGGGAGAAGTTTTTCCTTCTTTCCTTCTAGGATGTTTTTTTTTTTTTTTTTTGATCTATTAATTAAATTGACATAAGACAGATTAACCAGAGAAAAACTAATTTAATTTTCTACATACAGGAGCCCCACAAGACCTGAGAGGCTCCAAGACAGTCAGGCAATGAGGCTTAAGTGGCATCCTGAGCTGACAAGAGGGTAGGGGTTCTGGAGCTTCAAAGGTAAGGAAGACAAGTCACAAGAAGATGGGAAGAGCAAATGCTTGGTAAACGAATATTTGTTATGTCATGCAGAGACAAGGGTACATAGAGAGGAATTTGAATAAACAGTTCCCACCAAGCTCCCCACAGCTTACCACCCTTAGCACACTCTGCAGTCATCTCTGGTGATAGTTCTATTTTTGAACCAGGCCCTCTACTGAAATCTTTAGAGGAGTTAAGGAGGTAAAAAGCTCTTCCTGAGTCTTTTGGGCCTTGTCTTCAGCTCAAAATAATCCACATGCCAAAGTGACACATTTTGGGTAGTCTCCTGAACCCCTTTAGCCCCTGCTCAGAAGTACTTCATGTAGCTTGGCAAGTGTATGAACAGTCTGGCTTGCTTGATGACTTGTTTGAAGAGTGTATTAGTAAGTTACTATTTAGAACATGGCTAACAGTGGAAATTAGGGAGAAGGGAAAAGCTTTTTAAAAAGGAACACTTTTTGGTTCCAAGTGCTTGGTTTAAAAAATCTCATTTGGGCACCTGGGTGGCTCACTTGGTTAAGCGACTGCCTTCAGCTCCGGTCATGATCTCAGGATCCTGGGATCGAGTCCTGCATCAGGCTCCGGGCTCAGCGGGGAGCCTGCTTCTCCCTCTGACCCTATCCCCTCTCATGCTGTTTCTCTCTCTCTCTCTCTCTCAAATAAATAACTAAAATAAATAAATAAATAAATAAATAAATAAATAAATAAATAAATAAAATCAATCTCATTTATTCATCCTCGATATTATTTGGATATTATCGTCATCCCCTCCCTTGTTGCAGAAAAAGTGTTAATGTTTATGGAAAGATTTAATTTAATTTAACTTATTTAATTAAAAAATACTAAATTTCATAGGAACTGAGATATGATCCAAAAAACCCATCACATAAAATATCCATCAAATAAAACAAACACTCATAAAAAATCAGGATGCCAAAAGGGCATCAAGATGCATTCTGTCTCCAGTTTGATAGTCCCTAACACTTCATTTAATTCCTATACTACTGGCCACTTCGGAGTCCGAGTTACCTGTTCTAACAGCTTGGGTTGTTGTGGTGATAGTGTTCTTGGCTCTGTGTTTGACACAGAGAAAGCAAAGTTAATAATTATTCCAGGTATCCTTGAAAGTATTCCTATGACCCCATCTGCATTAGCCAGGATAAAGCATTGCTCACAGCTGCAAATGGGGCTGATTCAGTCAGCTGTCTTATCTGTGACTCAGAGAGCTAGACTACTGTGGTCTTGTGTTTTGTTCATCCCCACGTGTCCTTGGTGACCATGATGACAGAGGAATAAAGTTCTGGAGTATGAATTTTTTTTCCCAGTTCATTTCTAAAACTATTACTTGGTCTGAAGTAACTGCAACCAGATTGGGAAATGTGGGAGAGCATATAGAAATTTAATCAGTAGAAAATATTTTGGTCACACAGGCTAGGTAGCAGGGAAATAGTCAATCTAATTAGTAGTACCACTACCGGATCAACAGTGGTTGTAGGTTAATTTTCTATACTTTATTTTTTTTCTTTTTTTAAGTTTTTTTTTAAAGATTTTATTTATTTATTTGAGAGAGAGAGAGAATGAGAGAGAGAGCATGAGAGCGGGGAGGCTCAGAGGGAGAAGCAGACTCTTTGCTGAGCAGGGAGCCTGATGTGGGACTCGATCCCAGGACTCCAGGATCATGACCTGAGCCGAAGGCAGTTGCTTAACCAACTGAGCCACCCAGGCGCCCCTAATTTTCTATACTTTAAATAACACTTTTATTTTAAACCCTTATATAGGGAGTGATATATCCTGGAAATAAATGAATGATAGAGTATATAAAATATACTTTTCTCACTTATTTTTAGTTCCTGAAAGAGTGATATTTCAAAGTAGAAGCCATGTTCTATACTAAGCATTAAAATAGCTGATTTTATATTTCAAGTATCTCAACCGTTAAAAGCATACTGTAAATTTTTAACTGATAACTTGTGCTGTATATTATTCAGATTTGATTAATTAGAATATCCTATGTTTACTTCAGTTAAGTTATACATTTGATCTTTTTTCAACAAATATTGACTAGTAAATTTTAAGTTATTTAATTATGTGAAGTAATTTTAACACATACATTATATTAATGCTTTGACTTAAATTTCTATATATGAGCTTTCGAGTCTTGCAAAGTTTGAATAGGATTATTTTTTCCAGATAATGTTAATAGTCAGAGCTGCAACACAATGGATGTTGTAAGGTCAGAAATCTCCTTCCAGTATATTTTCATACAGGGTATGAAGATAATCCAATAAAGATATTTTTCTCATTTTTGCCTTACCTAGTAGCAGCTACTTGGTTGCCACAGTGGAAGAGACAAACTAAATGAGAGAAAGGAGAAAATCAACCTGTGCTTTACATTTTGTCTCAGATAATATAAAATAGTTATTATTTAAAAGTAGTACTAATGCAAAAAAACACAAAAAACAAAAAACAAGCCATAAACAAGTGGGAGGTAATCAAATATCTTTTTTTTTATCAGTCTACTTTAAATAAGACAAAACAATTCATTTAAATTTGAAAAACAATGAGTTATTTTCATTAGAGAGAGTAACTCTCTCTATCCTACCAATTCATGAGATCATATATGTTCTGAATGATTGCGATGAAATTGATTTTTATATATAGATAAATACTAAATTTTCATTGTAAACATAACATAATACTGATTGTAAGAGCGAGATACCATTTACTGAAAGGTTACCATACACCAAGTATTTTTTAAAGACTGATTATGGGATGCATTATTTAAACTTTAGTACAATCTTATGAGGCTTGTTATCACCCTCTTTTGCTTTTAAGAACATGGAGGCATGGAGATCAAAGAATGGTATGGCAATATTAGAAAATACTAATGTGATTTACATTTCAATCAGTCATATGTTAATAGTTTCTTGTAATTTCTACAGTTAGGGGTAAACCCTGAGCTTGTCACTTCGGGGAAGGACAAGGGGACTCTACTGAGAATAAATTGCCATATCAACTAGGAGGCTTAGAGTTGACTTTTTGAGTCTATATTAAGACAATATATTAGAAAATTAGGCTTTCTGTAGAGGAAAAAAGTTTTTTTTTTTTTTTTTTTTTTTTTTTTTAACTCCAATTTGTTTTTCCACTATCTGGAATGTGTCTGAGACTTAGATTATAGAGAATGACTACAAATAACACGTAGCAAGAACTCAGATTTTGACCAAAGACAAGTTCCTATTCAACAGAAAAATAAAAGACCATCCATATAGGAGAAGAAGGGTGTGGAAGAGGGATGCTGTTAGATTCTTGCAAATCTTGGGTTCTCACCACTTCCACCATCTTGGGATTATTGGAGTAGAGAGTGTTCTTTTGAAGAGTCTAGAATAATCTGCAATCTTGTATTGTTAACTTCACCCTACATAAAACCTCAGTAAGAAATAGAAAGGAGGGCAGAAGGAAAGAAAAGATGGAAGGGAGGGAGGGAGGGAGAGAGGAAGGAAAGAAGGAAGGAAAAAAAGAAATGGTGGGTAGAAGGAAAGAAAGAAAGAATGAGATCAATCATCTTCAAAATATTTTCTTGTTCCTGGGACCAAGCTCTGAATAAATGTTTTTCAACCCTGAGTACACATTAGAATCATCTGGAGAGGTTTTTACAGATACTGCCATGAAGATTTAAAAATGAATCATTTCAGATAGTGACATAACATATAAAACAATTCAAGATACTTGGCTAGAGAATGACCGTGATATTTCTGAGAATGTGGTTAATAGAATCTTGTTGGCATTAAATTATAAATTTCATGTAATGATAATGAAAGTGATAGTGAGACTTAAATTCCTACTGGTTTTAAATTACAATAAATTTGAGTCATCATTATTTTAGGAGAATATCTTCATAATTTTTATTTTATAATATTTTTAGAGTGTGTTCATTCAAAACCCAGTAGGGCCACCACAGTTCTTTTGCTCAAGAAAACAGTATTACAAATTTACCTCAAATTAAAAGATTATGATTCAGCCAAACATTGGAAGATTATTCACCTGTCAGTTTCCTTGGAAACTATTAGTCTACTCCGGCTCCCATAACAAAATACCACAGACTAGGTGGCTTATTTATTTTCTCAAAGGAATGTATTTTCTCTCAGTTCTGGAAATCAAAGGTCAAAGTGACAGCAGAGTGGTTTCTGGTGAGGCTTCTTTCTTTGTCTCGCAGATGATGTCTTCTCCCAGTGTCTTTCATGGCCTTTCTCTGGGTGAGTTAAGTATGAGAAGAGAGTAAGAGAGGTCTCTGGTGTTTCTTCTTGCAAGGCCACCTTCTATCAGATTAGACCTCACTCTTCTGTCTTCATTTAACCTTAATTACTTGCTTAAATTATCTGCTTAAAGATTCTCTCCAAATACAGTTACATTGGGGGTTACGGCTTCAACATATGAATTGGTGGGGGGGGGGGGGCAAAAGAGTCCATAACAAAGACTGTCTCATCTCATCATTTAGAGGATTCCTTTGCTCTTGAACTCCAATACCATGGTTGATCTTTTCTTCAGTGTATTTTCATGATCAATTAAATAAGCAAGTAGCATTCAATTCAAATACACATTGTTACACTATTTTTAATGGGTTTATTAAAATTGTTATATAACTTTAACTTCTATCATATATTTAAAAAATGAACAATGTTTTAGTTTTCTATAGCTGCTTTTATTTTTTTTTTAAACATTTTATTTATTTATCAGAGAGAGAGAGCGCAAGCAGGGGGAGCTGCAGGCAGAGGGAGAAGCAGGCTCCCTGCTGAGCAGGGAGCCTGATGTGGGACTCAATTCCGGGACTCCATCCTGGGACTCAATCCCAGGACTCCAGGATCATGACCTGAGCCAAAGGCAGACGCTTAACTGACTGAGCCACCCAGGCGTCCCTCTATAGCTGCTTTTACAAATTACCACATAGTGGCTTAAAACAACACATATTTATTATCTTATGGTTCTGAAGGTCAGAAGTCCAAAATAGATGTATATATTAAAATCAGGATGTTGGCCGAGCTATGTTCCTTCTGGATACTCTAGGGGAGAATCTACTTCCTTGCCTTGGACAGCTTCTAGAAACTTCATCCTTTGGCATGTGCCCCTTCTTCAATATCTCAGTATTTCATCTTCTCCCTCCCTTCCTCTCTCTCTTGCTCTCGCTCTCTGTGACCTTTATTTCCATTGTTACATCTCCTCCGACTCTGATTCTCCAGCTCTTCTCTTTCCTTTATAAAGACACTTACAATCTGGAGAATCTAGGGTAATCTCCTCACCTCAAGATCCTTAACTCCACATTTGCAAATTCTTTTCCTCTGTATGGTGATATGAGTTATGAGGATTGGGGTGTGGACATCTTTAGGAAGCCACCATTCTCTCTACTACATTGTTCACATGACTTCTTATGAAATGTTGCTACTTTAGAAAGTATGTAAACATTTTTTGTCATTAAAATTACACAAACTTTTGCTAAATTAATGATCCTACTAAAATGTCTGACTTACCATTGGTATTTTACCTTTCAGAATTGTGGAGGTAAAAACTGAGGGAACTTTACCTTCCACATCAATTGAGATAAATGCTGGATTATTAATGACAACCAGAAACTCAGATTTAAAACATGCTTTTTTACAAGTTAGACTGTGCAGACCATAGATTTAGCAGACAAGTGACAGACTCTTCAATTCACTTTTGTAGTAAGAAGTTACATTTCTATGAATGAGCCAGAGTTGGCCTGGATATTGGTCCCTAGGTTATTTGCTGCAGGCTGAGGCCTGTTAACGCAAAAGCTTGACCAGCAAACGCAACTTCTATAAATCAGTTGTTTCAAAAATAGCCTAACAAGATTTTAGCCATTTAGACCTACTTGCTTTGCATATCTCACAAAACCTTACCCAGTGGCTCTTATCCATTGATAAGATAGAGCCTTGGAATGTAGGCTCCAGGACACTGCAGCTCTTTGGCCTTGGGCCTTCGGAGACTTCTAACCCACACACCCCATGCTGTTGAGCGACATCAGCTATATAGGTAAACCCCTCTTATATTCCCCTCTTCCCTGGCAGTTCTCTTGCCCTCCTCTTCTTCTGGACGGTAACCCCCTGCCTAAGCCTCTGGACAATGTCACACTGTGAGGAACTTTGCCTTTATTACAACCCTGTCCACGTGCCACCCAATAAAGCTCTTAGTGTCTCACTGCTTATTGTGATCATAGAACCAAACCAGAAGTTGTTAGGTGTAAACTGTAGGTAGGAGGCAGGGTTAGAAACCTATATAGACAAAGTACAGAAGCAAAGAAAGGAAATGATTTGATTGTCTATAGCTTAAAGCCTAGTTGGTTGTTTGTGATTAACCATCATTAGGTTTTAATTTCTTAACCTTGAAGCATTTACAGGCTTAAGTTTTGGTTTGCCCATGTAGGTCACTAAAGCCATATATCCACTTCAGTCTAATGACCTCCTTATTTAATTAAACAGTCCCAGATCCCTTAAACACTCTATGATTTCCCATCTCAACAACCAGACGTTGTTGAGCTTCAGATTCTTCACTGTATCTATGTCAATAGTAAGTTATCTGGTTGGAAATTGGAAACATTTCCTTAAATAAATATTTATACCATTGAGAGGTGTTATTAACATGTAAATATTTATAATATTGGTATTTACTATTAGGTAAATTTTATCAGATGTCAGATATTTTATAAGACAGTTTGCAAATACCACAATTCAATTTTTATGATAGTAAAACAAGGCAGATGCTAATATTTCTATTTTACATTTAACAAAAATGAGATTTATTAAGTTATTTAAGTTCTTCCAAACGAGATAAACTATTAAATTAGGTCTATCTGATGATAAAATCTGTTTTGCAATTTTTTCTTTCCACTATCCCATGTTGCTCCTGTGTTGGTTTTTATTATTTTTGTAGTCTTTTTTGGTTTTGTACTATTTCACCAATCTAAGATATGCTTTGCCATTTTTAATTATTCATAACAGTATCTAATGTTTTCTCCTTCACTTAAGATTTAAAAATAAAAGAAAAAAAAAAGCCTCCTTGAGAATACTGCATTGATCCTGCAGAAAATATCCATGTTTTTGTTGTTGTTGTTATTGTTTTGGGAGGTTTTTGGTATTCACATTCTACTTAATATAGTCTCCATAAATATTTGCCCTTAAATTGGCTATCAGATAATCAAATTCTCAGTGACTCTAAATTACATACTCATCTGGGAGTGAATGATAAATATTCAACTGCAACAAATGAAGGTATACAATTATCCTAAAAGGGTATATCTTACAGACACTTATACCAGGAATGGTTGAAGAAATTGTCTTTCTTTAATATTTTCATTGATGTAACCAGGTCATTTACTTGCTATACTAGGTTTAGCAATAAAATATGTCCATTTGTAATGACATAAGTGAAAACTGGTAGAGCCAAGTAACCAGAAATTTAGGGGCTTGCTAACTGGGGAGATCAGTGAAGAATGAAGTACATCTATAAATGGTAGTCATTTGGTCCTAGGAAAGACTGATGAAATGTGGTTCTTGAAAAGTCTAAAAAAAAAGAAAAGAAAAGTCTAGACAAAATGTAGTTGGTATGCAGGGAAAATTTAGCACTAAGCAGTTGAATCATACTTCACTAAAAAACCAGTGAGACTGAGATAAACACCAGGATGAAAATGGTATCACATGGATCAGAATATTTGTGTCACCAAGTGCCAAAAGGGAAGACCCACATAATCAATAAGAAACAATGTTTTTGATTTTCTGTGAAAACTCAAGAACATAGAGATAATGGGAAATACTAAAAGATGGATAATAACACCTCTTAGTAAGTAGGTTTTTATGGGAATTAAAAGCTACATATTGAATGAAAACTCAAAATAAAGGGAATTGGTTATGTTGAATGTTTAATGGCATCAAGTTAAATTAGCTAGCCAGGGGCATCTGATACTATGTACTGTCTTGTTAATATGTGGGAAATAGTGTTTACTGACCCCTGTGATTTATATTCAGCACCGTCCTTGTAATAACCTGACATTAGAATGAGAAATATTCAAGTTTTTGTGGGTGATACATCTAATGCATCCACTCTCTGAGCTAATGGCTAAATTAAGCACTGAACTCACGTGTCTCTGACTCTCTCCATGGTTTCCTCTTTTGATAAAATAAATTCTTCAGTAATATACTAGCATTTTCAATGGGTCCTACTGCCCAGAGAATCTCTTCCTTCCCTTGGATTGATACAAAGATTTAATTTTCAAAACACTATCTTATCTTCCTCATTTCCTAGCTTTAAGAGCACCTTGCCAGAACTCCCTCCCCAATGTTAACCAAACCAATGCTTTGATCCATTAAACAGTGACAAAGTGTTTCATGTAATTATTCATTTAGTCAGTGGTAGAGATGGGAATCTTCAACTCATTGACAATTTATGTCACTTATTAAAGGCTGCTGTGTTAGACTTAAATAAATTATATGTGTCTATTTTTTATCTCCCTTCTTGGGTCATAAATGTCTTGTCATAACTCGTTTTAGTATTTCCCAGAGTACCTAGCACCATGTTATGCCCTGAGTATACAATCAATAAATGGTTGCAGAACCAAACTGAAAATCAACTAAACCATAATGAGCCATTGCAAAAAAGCTAAATGGAAGGAAAGACATGTGTTTTCCTCTATATTTTGATACATTATAAAAGCAGAGATAAAATATTGTCCAAAGTTCAATGTAAATAGAGTAGATTAGAATTCAGACAATATGGATAAGTTATACTCTTACTAGTTTATCTTGTGCCTAAGAAGGGGAGATGTTTTATTGCTTGGAGTTCCAGGGTATACAGCTTTCTAACTTTAAGAGACAAAATCTCTTAGAAATACATGTAACATTTTGGGAATATCTGTCTCCATGAAGAGTCTTGCTTCAGTTTCCCCATTTGTATGAAACTGTTTCACAAAATATGTGAAACTGAATACAAAAAAAAAATGATTACAATAAATACGCTCTCTTTTATAGTAATTTTTCTTTGTTATTATTGAGGGTAACTTAGCATTGAGAACCAAGAAGGGAACAAAGATTTAAGATGAAAACCTTTTGATTATGTTAACCATTAGGAGATTTGCAGAGTGAGAAGTTTGATAAATTACTACTATCCAGTTTTATCCACAGTTGACCTTTTTTATGTGTTGCAAGAAAATTTGGAAGAGGCTGACTCCCAAAAAATAGAGCTCACTGCCAGAAAATTTGAATTTCATTTTCTGAAATGTCATTGGAATAAAGCATATCTTCATTGTTAAAGGATTTCTCATTGTAGCTGGACAAATGGGCTAGTGTGACATTCAGCAAAAATAACCTCTGATGTTTCAGATCTGGTTTCAGAAACCACTACATCCAACAGTGGGAAAAGGAGAATTGTATTGTCTCCTCTACTGTGAGTTGCAAACCCCAGAATCTCATGCCACGGGGGAATCACGTCACTGGCCCTAACTACCATGGCCACAGAAAATTCTAATGAAAGACTCAGCAAGAGCAAGAAGCTTTCAAGGTGAGGTGGTGCTACAGTTTTACAACCTTAACCAGGCCTGCATAATAAAACCATTATGGAGCCACAGTAACTATTGTAAATCATACATTCTAACCTATAAAAGTTCATAATGAACTGAGTATAAATATCAGTAAAACACACGAATAACAAAACTACTCAAATACATACCGCATATTAATGAAGATGGAAGGCACTTCTTGACTTCTCCAGGGTGCAGCTTAAAAGGCTCTTGCCAGCAGGAGAAACCCAGGGGAAAAAAGTGACAAATGGAGAACAGGCTAGAAAGCAGTGCAACCTCATTTAGTAACATCGTCACCAACTTGGAGCAGATACATCAGTTTTCTCAGAATATAGGATTTATCCAATTTCTTTTGTTATTATATGTATTCACTTAGGAGCCGCTGAAGCAGATAGCTGTTGCCACCTCCTTTATTACTTCTTGTATATAGAAGCCTGTATTTTTCCAAACGTCTACCTTGCTAGACTGTGACCCTGTCCTTCTCTCAGAGCTAAATCCTGATGAATTGTGACCCTTTTCTTTCAGAGCTAAATCCTGATGGATTGTGAACCTGTCCTTTCAGGGGTGAATCCTGATGACACTATTCTAATCATGTAATTATATTTCTCTTGCCAGTGATTAGTTTAGGAGCACATATGGAATCAGAGTCAATCAATGCCACATGGGTGTATGGATTCTTTCCTGGATGATCTGTATAAATATGAGGCCTTAAGTCAGGTAGATCCATGGTTCATGGTAACCATTTTGTAACCATGAATGGAACATATTTTCAGATGAAGCCAACATAGCAGGTTCACATAAAGACAAATACAAAGAATATGAGTCTTGATAATGCTAGCAAACTGCTGAATTAACTTGCCTCTGAACATTTAATCGAAATAATAAATTTTCTCAATGTTTTAATTGGTGAAGTCATGATTTGCTATTACTTGCTGTTGAAATCAGTCTCATTGATACAAGATTTTTAGGGGCAAATTGCAGTCTATAAGAAATGCTAATTTCGAAGATAATTATTTAAAAATTCCCATTGGAATCTGTGATATTCTTATATCACAAAGTAGAAGACAGTGATAACTAGGCCTACTTGGGTTATATGAACAAGCAAACTTAGACTATATATATCCCATATCATTTTCTATAAAAATGTTTTTATAGCATACATTATTCAAATTTTTATTAATTTGCAATAGCTTTTTAGTTTTTAGGAAATCCAGAAAAATGGCATAGAATCTTAAGAAAATGAATACCAGATCATTTTTAAATGGACTTTTGAAAAAACATGATCTCTTTTCATTTACTGACATGTCATTATTAGCATTATTCCCTAAATCTTAATTTTAATGGATTAAATAAAATGATTATCTTGAATTTTATAGAATTTTTTTTAAAGATTTTATTTATTTATTTGACAGAGAGAGACACAGCGAGAGAGGGAACACAAGCAGGGGGGTGGGAGAGGGAGAAACAGGCTTCCCGCTGAGCAGAGAGCTTGATGCGGGGCTTGATCCCAGGACCCTGGGATCATGACCTGAGCTGAAGGCAGTCACTTCACCAACTGAGCCACCCAGGCGCCCGAGTTTTATAGAATTTTTGCCCAAATAATGATTTTATAGTGGTGCACAATTTTCTCCTGACTATGTTTTCAGGGCAACAAAACTGTAGAATATCCACAAGTAAATTACCCACATCTATACCACAGTTATTTTTGTATTCATGTTTAGGGATCTTGTGAACAATAAATCCAGACAAAAGGAAGACATTGCATAATTCTGAAATCTCTCAGATTAATAGCATGAAGTTGTCAGTTGAAGTCACAGCCTTTGTAACCAGGAGATTACAAAGGACATGACCTGAGATGGATTCATTTTCTCTTACCCCATAATTTTCTCACATAATTTTCAGTTAAAATATTAAAAAATGACAAATATGCCAGGAAGAAAAAAAATATTTTCTACATGCAATAGTTTATAACATTAGTTCAGAAGTTGATTTTTTAAATTCGGATTAGTCATTTTTCATTGATGTTATTAAGCCAAAGATAATACCTAGTCCATAGATTTAAAAGAATATATTGTGTTTTCATATAAATAATGTACTGAAAGGGCACGTGGGTGGCTCAGTTGGTTAAAGTGTCTGCCTTCAGCTCAGGTCAAGATCCCAGGGGGCTGGGATCGAGCTCAGCATCGGCCTTGGGGGGTCTGCTTCTCCCTCTCCCTCTGCCATTCCTCCCACTTGTGCTCTCTGTCAAATAAATAAAATCTTTAAAAAAAAAAGTAACGTACCCAGTAGTCCTAATGTTTTCATTTTGAAACTGTATAAGGGCAAATAATTGATAGATATAATTTATTAACACAACAATTAATTATTATCATATCTACATATCTATTATATATCTCTAGCTAACTAGCTAGCTATTTCAGACACTGTGCTAAGTGCTGAGGAATTAAAAATGTCATTCTAAAACATATGAGAGAAACTATGGATATATGTAATGAACAAGCAAAAAATAAAAACACTACAGAATATGATAATCACTATAAATAAACCAATGCAATGTCTTCTGTCATACTTTCATTTGTAAAGTAACAGGGAGGGGAATGTACTTTGATAGGCTTTGCAGAGAAGGCCCAGCT
The DNA here is from genome assembly GCF_011800145.1 of Mirounga leonina. Lineage (NCBI taxonomy): Eukaryota > Metazoa > Chordata > Mammalia > Carnivora > Phocidae > Mirounga > Mirounga leonina. Next base: position 56,015,234 of record NW_023270323.1, on the reverse strand, counting down.
GTGGAAATGGTATTTCTGGGACCCGGATAATAAAAAAGATATGATCATGCAGGAGCAGAAGAATTGATCTAGAATGTGTGATCAGCACATCCAGAGGCCTTAAAGCTGGAAAGGGCTTGGTCCATTTGAACATAAAGGAGTCCTGTGTGGATGTATCATAGTTCTTATACTTCTATTGGAATCAATCTCTCTCTTTCTTTCTGCCTTTCTCTTTTATGGTCTCTCTTTCATTATAGAAATAAATAAATGAAAGGCATACCAGCCTGATTTTTATAATAATTGTATGGTTGAGGTGTCAAGTTTAAATGAGAAGAGTGAATAGAACTGGGCTGAGAGCATTTAGCTCCTTGTACTTCCAATCAAGTTCTAAGTGCATGACCCTTTTCCATCTGAATGCTTTCCTTTATGTATGCCTTACCAATTAACCTTGCATCCATGTTTAAACTTATAACCCGAATTATGTTTTTCCATCTGAGGCTTGTCCAGGACTTTTTCCAGTTCATGTCTTGAGGGAGGAAGCGTATTTTAATTATGGTGGAGATTGGGGCCCAAAAGGAGATGCAAACAAGATCTTACCTGTCACAGCCTGATAGTGTTTGGCAGTGTGGTCCTTATTATTTCAAAAGGAGTGTTGAGTGCACAGGATTTGGAGTTAGATGTGCCTTTGTTTGAATTCTGCTTCAGTCCCTCAGTTTCTGGGTGACCTTGTACAACTTATTAGATCTCTGTTTGTATTTTCTTCATCTTTAAATAATCATAATAATAGTTACCATACAGGGGTTGTATAACTACAATGCCCAGTTTAGTACTTGCTACGGAAGCAATGCTCAGCATATGGTAGTAATTACTTATCTTGACTATTTATCCATTTATTATTTTCTAGACTATTCTGTAATTTCCCCAGGTTTTTTTTTTTTTTTAATGTTTCAGGAGATACCCCATTTCATAATGGTCAGACATTATGGCCAGCAATCCATGAAATGCTCTAAAAACATATATTACTTTTAATAAAATTATTGGAATTCATTGGAATATTAAACTGTTGATTACTTATAGAGAAAAATGGAAACAAGTAGGACAAGTGGTAAAAAAGTTAATTATAAACATATTCAAAACTTTAATTCTATTAATTATTCTGTAAATGTTTACTAAGTACCTGCTATGCAACTAGAAAACTGTTATTTGATGGAACTATTGTAAAAATATAGTTGTTACAGATGGAATCATCACAGAGTAATGATAGGTTTGCTTAACATTCTGTATACGTTTCTACCTGTAAAAGTGTTTATTTCTTGATTTAATAAATATAATTGAGCACCTATGTGAAGTCAGTTTTGGATGCATTTTGGTGGGCAAGAATCTCTTTCTCTCCCTCTTTCCCTCCCCCTCCCCTCCTTCCTCTTTCCCTCTCCCTCTCCACCCCCTCTCTCCCCTTCTCTCTTTCACTTCCTTGGTCAGGGCAGAGAATTTGACTGGCATAGCTCTATGTGACTAGGCAATTTGTTATATGGGAGGGGTTAGTAAAAATGTGAAATTATTGAAGGTAAGTGGAGCTAGGTTTCTCAAAGAAAGGAAAAGGAGTTACTCATGTGTGAGGGAAATATGAAGAGATAAAAATAAACTTTGTCCTGTTGAATTTGAATTAGAGGTATCCATGAAAAGTCATGGTTTTAGATCAATCTCTCAATAGCTAGATAGGTATAGATATTTAATGTGTGTGTGCATGTGTGTGTGTGTGCATGCATGTCCATGCACAGGTATGCATTTAGGAAATGTATTTTCTTGCTGTCAACTGAAAAAGCTTGGAAGCAATGACACGCCTATAAGGATGAGCATGTTTAGCACCTAGATCTTGATTTCTGGGTGCTGTTATCCACTAAAAGAAACCAAGACTCTCTGAAGAAACAACTTGTTCCAGAACTAGAGAGAGAGAAAGTACCAGAATCTACAAAATTGCTCTCACACACACACACACAAAATCATTAAAAATATACAAAAACCAGCTTGAAGGGAGTCCCACTGACCAAATTTGGGACAATTTGAACATCAGTATAAGGTTTAGGGTTAGTGTTAGGGTTAGTATAAGGCAAGATACCGACAAATTATAACTCACTGAATAAAATAAGAATCTATAAGGTCATACTATTATACACTCAAAAAGGAAAGCTTTGCTTTACAGTGGAATATGAACAAATAAACATAACGAATGGCAACATTAGGAAATTGCTGTTTGGAAATTCTTATGCTAATAATTGTTTCAGGCAAGTAATAATGGATGTTACATCAAGGGGGTAAAAATTTTACGGAAAAAATATATTTTCCCCTTATGAAATAGTTACCAACTACATATTGGTTAATAAGTCCAAAATAATTATCAACTGTACCATGGAGAAACTTTGAGACACCATTATACTCTAGAGATAAAAGTTAACATCAGCAGCATAGGACAAATGAGCATTCTGTGTCTCTGATATAATGCACTGAAAGGGACTCAGCAGCACTTCCATGATATTCCTGATAAAAGTACATGATCTGAATGTAACTGTGAGGAATCATCACATCAATCTGAGTTGAGGGACATTCTACAAAGTTATTGGCCTGCACATTGAAAAAAATGTGAAGATAACAAATGAGAGGAAAGGAGCAGAGAACTGTTCTCTTCTTTATTGAATAGAACTAAAGATACTACAACCAGATACAAGATGTGATGATGGATTAGATCCTGGACCCAAGAGCGGAGGAAAGAGTGAAATTTGAATGGACTCTTTGGATTTGATTATAATATTACATCATTGTTAACCTCTGATATTGAGGACAGTTCCATTGTTATGTAAAAGAGTGTCATTGTACAGAATACCATTGAACTGTAAAGGGATAATTGGGCATTATGTCAGCAAGGGACTCTCTCCCAGCCCTATCTTATATCTTTCTCCTATAACCTTACTAATTTTTCCTGGGAATTTCCTAATATGCCATTTATACCCAAATCCTTGCCTCAAAATCTTTTGGGAGACTAACAAGTCAAGCTCCAAGTCCACTGCATAAAAATGGAGATATACAGTAATGCAATATGGTTTTCAAGGTGTTATTATTAAGTGTCAGAGAAGATTATATGTTTAATGAATCATAGACTTCTTAATATGAAGTCCATAGTAAGCTGGCTAAAAGGCATAGAGTCATTCAATTTTATAGCTGAGAGAAGCACCTTTGAAATCATCTCATGTAAGCTTCTCATTTTACCAATAAAGTGAGGCTCAAGCAATTTGGGAATTCCTATCAAGAGCTTGTCAGAAAGGTCACATTTTATGACCCTGTAATCCCCTTTTTATGGAATATAGCCTAAGTAAGTACTCATAAACTCAAAGATTTATGTATAGAGATTTTCATCTATTATATATAATAGTAAAAAATTTGGAAGCCATCTAAATGTCCAAAAGAGGAGAAAGGAAAAATACATTACAGAATATGTGTTGGCATATTTATTCATATAATAAAAAGGGTACTCTAAAAGAATATTTAAGAGATGTGAATAGGCTCACAAGTTTAAGTGGAAAAAAAGAATGTAAACAAGCACATTCATTAGAAGTAAAGAATGGAAGGAATATATCAAAATTTTAATACAGGTTATCTCTGGTAGGTGATTTATATTTTCTTTTTATACCATCATTCATTTTCAAAACTTTCCAGAGTAAGCATACATTGCTTTTATCAGCATTTATTAAAAAAAAAAAACAACAGGAATATAAATTGAATCTTACTGAATTAAAATGACATGTTGCAAGGTCAAAACAGACATATCACTACAAGGCTGGAAATCCAAGAATCTTGATTCTTAATCTTTGTCTCCATTCTCTCATAATATATTATTATTTTTTTAAAGATTTTATTTATTTATTTATTTGAGAGAGAGAGAGAGAGAAATAGCACGAGAGGGGAGAGGGTCAGAGGGAGAAGCAGGCTCCCTGCTGAGCCTGGAGCCCGATGCAGGACTCGATCCCAGGACTCCAGGATCATGACCTGAGCCGAAGGCAGTCACTTAACCAACTGAGCCACCCAGGCGCCCCGTGTTCCCCTTTTATAACCACTGCCGCCTCCCTCCTGACATGCCCCTCCCCCATCAACCACTACTCTGTATTTCATTTTTATAAGTTTGTCATTTCAAAAATGTTATATAGATCGAATCATAGAGTATGTAATCTTTTGGGATTGGCTTCCCCACCCCCCATCAGAATTCCCTAGAGATTCACCAACTTGTGTGTATCACCAGATCTTGCCTTTTTAGTGCCGAATTTTATTCCATGGTATGTAAGTACCATGGTTTAACCATTCCTTCATTAAAGGACAGGTGGATTGTTTCCGGTTTGGGGCTATTATAGATAAACCAGCTTGAACATTCAGGTTTTATGTGAGTATAAGCCTTCATTTCTCTGGGAAAATTGCCCAAGAATGCAATTTCTGGGTTTTCGATAATTCCGTGTTCAGTTTTAGAAGAAACTGTCACAGTGTTTTCCAGAGTGGCCATACAATATTACATTTCCACCAGCAATGTATGAGTGTTCCGGTTTCTTTGAATTCTCACTAACACTTGGTATTATCATTATTTATTTTAGACATTCTGGTAGATATGGCTCATTGGTAGTAACATCTCATGGTGATTTTAATTTGCATTTCCCTGATAACTAATGATATTGACTGTCATTTCTTGGGCATATCTGTCATCTATTTATCCCCTTTGGTGAAATGTCTGTTTTTCTCTTTTGTCCATGATTTGTGTGTGTGTGTGTTTGTGATTAGATGATTTGTCTTTACTGCTGAGCTTTGAGAGTTCTCAATATAGTCTGGTATCAATCCATTGCAGGTTGTCTGGTTTGCAAATATTTTTTGTGTGTATTGATTTCAGATTATTATGTCTTCCTGCTGGATTGATCCTTTTGTCATTATGCATGTCCCTCTTGTTTTCTAGTAACTTTCTTTGCTCTGAAATCTACTTCATCAGATATCGACATAGTCACTTCTACTTTTTTGACTAATGTTTCCATGGTATATCTTTATTCCATCTTTTTACCTTAACCTACCTATGACATTCAGTTTGAAGTGCATTTCCTGTAAATGGCACAGAGTGGGGTTATGTTTCTTTATCCCCACCTTGTCAATTTCTGTCTTTCAATTACTGGAATTAGACATTTGCATTTAACTATAGATTTGCTAGAACTTAAGTTGCCACTCTTATTATTTGTTTTCTCTTGTCCTCATTCCTCTGTTTCTTTTCTTGCCTTCTTGTGAGTTACTGAAATTTTTAAAAGACTTCATCTTGATTATTTACAGTGCCTTTGAGTATATTATTTTTATAGTTTATAGTGGTTGTTGAGGATATTACATTATACATGTTACTTATCACATCTTACTTATATTGACATTTTATCACTTTGAGTGAATTTGGGAAAACTTACTTCCATTTCATTTCCATTACATTCCTCATTCTTAAATATCATTGTCTTTAGTATCAGATGATGTTATATTTTGTTCCAATCATCAAATTTTATTTATAAAACTCATGAGGAAAAGGATATCCTATTGTCATTCCATTGCTCCTTCGTACTTATTAGTGTTCCAAGATGCCTTCAGGTCTGTATTAGCTTCTGTTGAGTGAGGAGACATAGGACACTCTGCTGCTGTGTCATTTCTCTAATTCTGTGTTCCCATACAAGTTCACCTTTTTTTATAACCTTTCAGATATCTTCTTAGGTTGACTCTTTATTTCCGTGATTTATAGATGCACTTAGTGGGGAGGACCATTGCAAAAAGTTGTCTCTGGCATCTCCATTTTATATATATGCATATATAAATAATAATATATTATATATAATAATATAATATTTTAAATCATTTAACAAATAATTTCCAAAAGCAAAAATAAAGGGCTATCTAAAATCAGTTTTATAGAAGGTTTAGTAAGAATTTTAAAAGAGAAAACAAGTTTTATTAATTTTTTTCTATTTTTGAAGTTATGTATATTCAAAGTGAGTGATTTCTCTTGAATATAACTACCTCTTTTCTACTCTTTCATGACCAAAAATTATCCTATAAATTTTGATTCCCAATTTCAATTATATCTCTAATGAGCACTAGCTTTTCATTACTTCTGCTTCTTATTCTCATGCTTGCATCATCAAAGCAAAATAATTGACAAATATTGTGAAACCATGGATAGTTTATAATTTTGTTGCATAAAATATGCCATTTCCTTTGCTCCATAATTGCAAAACATTTTAATTTATAGATTAATTAATGTCATTTGGAATAGCCCACCCAACTAATTATTTCATTTCTAAATTATCTATTTCTTGCTAGTTTTTGTATGCTCACCTGCCTTCAGTATTTGTCCACTTAGAAATTATATCAAGTAAATTTTGGCACATATCATGAAATAATCTTTTTAAATCATATTTTCATCATAAAATTTTCATTAAAATCTTCATTATAAAGATGAAAGAATGCTGTCTCATTTTCTTTTAGCAAAACATGATGGTCCAGATGATTATCACAAAATACTGCATGATTAAGTCTTTCTTGTTGAATGACTACCTAGAGAGAATGATAAATTTTCTTTTTGTTCTTATGCATAATTCACATATCAATTATTGAGTTTGAGAAAACTCATGCAGAATATCATCATCTATAAAGGCACATAGTCTAAAATTTCATTTACACAATTTTACCATCCTTTGAGTCTAGACTCAGGGCTGTCTGTTGGCAATCTTCTGATTCATCTAATTATAGTGAAACATCTTCTGAAAATTTTTCTTTTTTTTTGCCTTTAAGAGAGGAAAATAACAAATTGTGAACTTGAACTATGTTCAATGAAAGCTAAAAAGCTGACAACAAATATGGTGCTTCTGGTCTTCTTTCATAGTTTCTTGCAATTTGATATAATCCTTTAGTCTTTGCAGTAAGATAAAAAATGTAGAATTAGTGGCAGTTTATTTCACTGTTGTGTTATTATTCTAAGGTACTACATCATTCTGTTTTCTTATTGCTGTAGTCTACTGTAGCACAGTTGAGAATAATTTTTCAGTAATGACTAAATAGTAACAGTAATGGTTAATAGTAATGATTAGTAATGATTAGCAGTTTAAATAGCAAATAAGATGATGAAATAGAATATATTTCAAGATTTAGAAAAAATATCACTAAGATTTCATAAAGTGTCATAAACTTATACAAATGGTAGTGAATCCTATGGTAATTGCAAGGTAGAATTAATTTTATTCTGTTGAAAATAAACAACTTTTTTTCTTTTAAAGATCTCTAAGAATAAAATTCATAAAATATCTATTCTATCAAATAGTTAGAATTGCTCCAAAAGCAAAAACAAAAGTTGGGTCCAATGGATCTTGATGTCATCTTGAGGGTTAATGGAAATATGCTATCAACTGATTTGCCATGGCAAAATAGGATATATAGGACTTTACCAGGAAACTTATCATGAAGGATAGGGGTTGTAACCAGCAGACCTGAATTTGAGTCTGAATTATAGTTTAAAGTAATAGCCTTTAAACTTTTTGGAAAAGTTTGAAGAACAATGTAATCTCCTGGAGCATTTTGAACTTGTCATACATATTTTATATCATATGTTTAAAGAGTTCCAAATGAAGTGATTTTTAGAATATTGTAAATATTGGCATTTCAAACAAAAACATTATATCATTCTTCAACTCCTAGCCAATAGAACATAAATGACATTGATTTGATTCCTACCCTATCCTTTCAGAAATATGAAAAATAATTCTCTTAAAATTTGGAAGTGTTAACCTCTTTCTTTTTTCTCCTTTAATTAGTATTTTCCACCCAAAATTCAGCCTTAGCTTAAAGATCTTTTGTTGATCATCCTTTTCTCCTGTCTGCAACTACATGTACATATATAACTGAATTTGTTTTAATAATAGTTACCATTGTCTCCAAGTGTTATTTTATTTCTTTCTGGATAGAGTGATACTAAAGGAACTATTACTAATAATCAATTAGTAATATATTGCACATTTTCACAAACAGAAAATAAAATAAAATTTTGCCAGGTGATTCTTTAATGATATGAATAGTTTCGGGATTTAATTTTCTTCATTAACATTACAGTGAAATAGGGCGCCTGGGTGGCTCAGTTGGTTAAGCGACTGCCTTCAGCTCAGGTCATGATCCTGGAGTCCCGGGATCGAGTCCCGCATCGGGCTCCCTGCTCAGCAGGGAGTCTGCTTCTCCCTCTGACCCTCCCCCCTCTCATGCTCTCTCTCCCATTCTCTCTCTCAAATGAATAAATAAAAAAATCTTTAAAAAAAAAAACATTACAGTGAAATATTTCTTGGTGGGGAAGGACAGTTTAAATTCATGCACTTTTCAACATCTGCTATAGAAATAGTAAGTACTTCTATTTATTTGGAGCATAAAAGAAAGAGTGATAGTTTTTAAGAGGAGGTTTGATGTAATCGGTGCTTTCTAAGGCTGATTTAATAAATATAATAAAGTGTCTGATGAAACCTACTCAATACCAGCCACCTTCTGTAGAGAAACTAATACTTGCTTGTGGTTCAATTTATGTTTTTGACATGGAGAATTCCAATAAACCAGTTTACAGCATGAATATTGCATAGTGGAATCTTGAGAAATTATCAGATCTATCTTAAATATATACTACCATCATATTTATGGGCCAAAAAACATTACCTGAAAAATGGACAATAGGCTGTTAACTTCACCTATAATCTTATTTATAATAATTTGTATTTTTACTTCCATTTTCACATTATCATTTTTAATAGTTTGGTATTTTTTTGTGTGTGAGAGAGAGATCACATGAGATCGTGGGGGGAGGGGGAGGGGAGAGGGAGAGAATCTTAAGCAGACTCTGAGCTGAGCATGGAGCCCAATGGGGCTGGTCTCATTATCCTAAGATCATGATTTGAGCTGAAATCAAGAGTCAGACACTTAAATGACTGAGCCATCCGGGCGCTCCCAAATCAGTTATTCTTATTAAAATACAAACTTAAGTATTGATCAGCATTATCACCTTCATTTTTGCCAGTGAACAAAGAAAAGGAAAAATCAGCTGCAAGCTACATCTAAGTGATTTACAATAGCAATTTTTATTCCTTTTTAATCTATCAAGTTTGTTGGGAATTCAGTCTATTTTATAAGAACTCATTTTCTGTAATCTAAAGTATTGAGTTTTCATTTGAAAGGAAACTTGTTTGGTGAGATATTCAATTTTATTTTTCAAAAGGGAACACACTAAGGTAAGTGTATTCATGTCTAAATCTTTACATATTTCTTTACATTCTTGAGCATACATTGATGTGAAATTTCAGAATTAAACCTAATTTCATAGTTTTAATGTATTATTTATTAACCAAATACCATAATCTACTGTGGTAGGCCCTCATCCCTGGAACATGTGAATATGTCATCACACAAGGCAAAAGGGACTTTGTAGATGTGAGTGTGGTTACAGACATTAACATGGTGAGAGCACACTGGATTATGCACATAAACCCATTCTAATTACATGAGTCCTTAAAAGCAGACGTGACAACAGAAAATTAATCCGAGAAAGGTAAAGTGAGAACCACTGGACCTGTGCCTTAAGCCAAGGAATTCAGGCAAAGAGCAAGGAAATGGATTGTCCTACTAAAGATTCCACAAAGGAACACACATCCTACCAAGACCTTGATATTTGTCCCATGAGACCTGTGTCAGATTCTGACCTCCAGAGCTATAAGATAATTTGTGTTGCTTTAAGCCACTAAGTTTGTGGAATTTGTTACAGCAACAATAGAAAACTAATATATTCGTTAGAGTATTTTGATTGAATAATAAAAGGCATTTATCTCATTTGTTTTCCAGGAAAACTCACAAATTTGGGGGAATCCCAATGGAAAGTGTATAAGAGAAACAATACTTTTTTTTTTGGACAAGTTTTTCATTGACTGCTGCCACATTTCTTTGTGTGTAATAGTTTCTTCATAAAATTCTCTAAACTTATTAATAGCATTATGGATTTTTAAAAAAAAACAAATAAAACATTTTTAATATTATAATAGCATGTACTGGGAAATAATTCCATTAACAAAAATTACAATAAAAATTAACAACCTAGGGGTGCCTGGGTGGCTCAGTCGTTAAGCGTCTGCCTTCGGCTCAGGTCATGATCCCAGGGCCCTGGGATCGAGCCCCACATCGGGTTCCCCGCTCCTCGGGAAGCCTGCTTTTCCCTCTCCCACTCCCCCTGCTTGTGTTCCCTCTCTCGCTGTGTCTCTCTCTCTGTCAAATAAATAAATAAAATCTTAAAAAAAAGAGTTAACAACCTAACTTTTTAGTATTTGAAATAAGCTGAAAGAATGTGAAAGTAACTTTTCAGTATCTGAGAAAAATAGAATCAACTTATGTATTAGAAAGTATAATATGCATGAAGGTTACTATAAATGATTTGCATTTATGGTTGAGCTTTGCAAATTTGTTTCTAAGCAAATTGCACTGGATAGAAGGAGTTGTGAAACCATAGACTTAAACTTTGTTAACCTTTTAGAGACTTGGTCCTCTCTAACACATTTCTTTTTACCCTCAGAATTATCATCATTTACATTTTCCCTAAAATCCCTAAAATAATGATCTAAATATAATGATATCATACAAAGAGAGAAAAATGTCAATAATTATTATAGCTTTGTGTTATTTATATATTTCTGTGTAACAAATCATCCCAACGTTTAGCAGCTGGAATGACAACCATTTATTATCTCCTATAATCTGTGGGCCAGAAATATGGATGCCATTTAGTGAGGTGCCTCTGGTTCAAGGTCTCTCATGCGATTGTTGTCAGAGTGTTAGCAGAGCTGCAGTGTTATTTCAGGTCTTCATGCACTGAAGTATCTGCCTACAGGCACTGTTATTATCAGAAGGAAATTTCTTGTAGACTATGGGACTAAGGCCTCCAGTTGTTAATATCACTCACTGGCCTATCCATAGTGTTCTTCACAAACATGGCAGCTTCCCTCAGTGTGAGTAATCCAAATAAGAGAGAGCAAGAGAGCATCAAAAATGGATGTCACGTCTTGATAATATAGAGATATTCCATCATACCTGCCACATTCTATTCCTTGAGGCCAGCCATTGAATTCAGCCCACACTTAAAAGGACGAGTTTACACAAAAGCATGAATGCTATGACTCAGGGACTGTTGGGAGCCATCTTAGAGGCTGCCTAGCACAAGAGCTCTTCAGACTCATTGCTTTTTGTTAACTACTTTCTTTTTTCTTTTTTTTTTTAAAGAGTTTATTTATTTATTTATTTGACAGAGAGAGACACAGCGAGAGAGGGAACACAAGCAGGGGAGTGGGAGAGGGAGAGGCAGGCTTCCTGCTGAACAGGGAGCCCAATGTGGGGCTCGATCCCAGGACCCCGGTATCATGACCCGAGACGAAGGCAGACGCTTAACGACTGAGCCACCCAGGCTTCTTATTTAAAAGGTATATATTCATTATTTCCTTTTTTGCTTTATGAGGAGTGGTGAGATTTTAGAGGTAGATGGGGAAGTCAATATGCATGATAAACATACAAATGCAGTCTTATTCAAGCGATACATGCTCAAGGGAAGTATAGTAAAGTACCTTCAAAAATGAATTATGCCTAAAATGAAGTTCATGTGCCCTACAGTGAATTAAACATAGCCTGTGTATTGGTTTCCTGGGGATACTGTAACAAAATACTAAAAACTGAGTGACATTTCAACAGAAATTTATTGTCTCAAAACTCTGGAAACTAGAAGTCTGAGATCATGGTTTCAGCAGGGGTGGCTCCTTTTGAAGGCTGTGAGGGAGAATCTAAGTCTCTCTCCCAGCTTTTGGTAGCCTCAGGTGTTCCTTGGCTTTTAGATGGCATTCTCTTTGTGTCTTCACATCATCTTTCATTGAGAATCTGTCTCTGAGTACAAATTTCACCTTTTTATAAGGATACCAGTCATATTGGATTAAAGCCCACCCTAATGACTTCACTTTAACTTGATTACTTTTGTTAGGAACTTATCTCCCAATAAAGTCATATTCTGAGGTACTGGGGGTTTGACATCAATATACCGTTTTTGGAGGGCACAGATCAAACTATAACAGCCTGTGTTACATATTTTCATTATTATCATTCTTATACTAGGAGATCTGTTTCAAGCAGGCATGCCATGCCTCACACTGTTCTATGTGTGGACCCCAGATGGCCAAAATCTGCATTCTGTAAATGCTGCAGGGAAATAAGAGTGAAAAAAAGAAAAAGATGAACATTTCTTCCAGAAATGCTAGAAAACCAAACTCATTGTTCAAGAATTGGCACACAAGCCTGCTAATTATCTCTGATTCAAGAAACAGTCTGTGGTCACAGCAGCTCTGCCAAAGTCCAGTAGATTGTGCTATAAATGTGGTAAAGAATGAGAATGGATGACTTTTAGTTAAGAGAATAAAAAAATTGTGGCAGTATTCTCTTTTGTATAATGGTACCCAAACTGACTCTTCTATTAGAGATATGCTTAGTTTGTTGTTTTTAAAAATTTTATGTTGCTTTCATAGGGTACTGACATAATCAGTTTATCAGGAAAATAACCATTTACATTTTCATTGTGAAACTAAAATATGAAATGCTATGCAGCAAAAACCATGCTTCTTTATGGCAGACCCAAGTAAAATCGAGATTTGTCTTTTAGAAATATGACTATCTTAATGTTTTCCTTTTGTTGTTCTTGTTACCTTTTTTTAAAAAAAAAATCTAGTATAGTTAACATACAGTGTTATTTTATTAGTTTCAGGTATAAAATATAGTGATTCAACAATTCTATATATTATTCAGTGATCATCAAGGTAAGTGTATTCTTGGGGCTCCTGGGTGGTTCAGTCATTTAACTGTCTGACTCTTGGTTTCTGCTCAGGTCATGATCTCAGGATTGTGAGATTGAGCCCTGAGTTGGGCTCCATGCTCAGCATGGAGTCTGCTTGAGATTCTTTCTCTCCCTCTCCCTTTGCCCCTCTCCCCACTCATATACTCGCGTGCACACACACATTCTCCCTATGTCAAATAAATAAATAAAATCTTTTTTTTTTTAAAAAGATAAATATATTCTTAATCCTCTTCACCTATTTCACACATCCCCTCACCAATCTCCCCTCTGGTAACCATCTCTTTGTTCTCTATAGTTACTTTTTAAACTAAATATAGATGATTTATTTATTTTTTATTTTTAAAAAAGATTTTATTTATTTATTTGACAGAGAGAGAGACAGCGAGAGAGGGAACACAAGCAGGGGGAGTGGGAGAGGGAGAAGCAGGCTTCCTGCTGAGCAGGGAGCCTGATGTGGGGCTTGATCCAGGACCCTGGGATCATGACCTGAGCTGAAGGCAGACGTTCAACTGACTGAGCAACCCAGGCACCCCTATAGATGATTTATTTTGTTTCTACAGTAAAACTGAACTGTTCCAAGTTTAATGCCAGAAACCTTAAATACTAGACTCAACTCTAATTTAACTGTGTCCAAATTCCTTAATCTTCTGAGCAATCAATAAAATAGTAATAATAACACCAATGAGAGTAAAAAAGGCTAAGGTGACTATGTAATTAAATTAAATAGTCTGTTTCACTACAAAATTGATTTGAAACAATGATACCTTGTAAAGTTTTGAATTAAGTGTATTGATATGAATTTTTATGATGAAAGATTATCCTTAAATTTGGGTTCTTTTAAATATGAAATATATGTATATAATTTCAACCAAATTTGATGAATTCTATTATACTTCCATTGGATTCTATAAAAAGAAGATGGTAAGATAGGTGTGCAGTTTATTGGGGGTAGCATTTGTGAGAGATAAGGGCAGAACTGGATTCAGAATATGATACAATACTGACAACTGCAGCAGGAAGTTACATACACACAGAAGAGAAGACAATATGAAGATGGAGCAAAGAGGCTTTTGAAGATGTTAGCTTTGAAGGTTGGAAGGCTGCAACCACAAGCCAAAAAATGCTGGCAGCCACCACACGGTGGAAGAAGCCAGGAACAGATTCTTTCCCAGAGCCTCCAGCAGGAGTGTGACCTTGCCAAAACCTTGACTTTGGCCCAGTGAAACTTATTTTGAACTTTTCTGGCCTCCAGAACTGTGAGGGGATAGTTTCTATCATTTTAATCCACCTAGTTTGTGGTATCTTGTTACAGCAGCCCCAGGAAACTAATAATAATGGTTTCTGAGGAAGGGTGGTCTGAGATGGTGATATTTATGTAAAGATCTGATGTTGTGGGGAGTCAAAAGGTAAAGAAGTCAGAAGTCGGGATTAAGGACAGATTGAGCAAGATTTTTTAAAAGATTTTTATTTTTACTCTTTAATTTGGACTTACATTCACAGGGAAGTGACATTTGAGTTGAGTCTTGAAAAAATAGTTTAAAATATTACTGGAAGAGGGAATAATATATGTAAAGGCTTGAAGGCATGAAAAATTTAAGAATACTCTAGGATATTAAAAGATTTAATACTGTTCTGCATGCACCTATCAATTAGAAAGAGTTAAGAGCAAAATATGTCCTTTGGTATATGATAATGCTAACCATAAAACATGTATACAGCAGTTCTTTTTCAACTTGGAAGTCTACTACTTGCATGGAAGAAAAATGATCTATAACGTGAATGTGTTCTTAAAAAGGTAAGGGCTCTTCTTGGCAGGAAAACTAGAAGCTATTTCATTTGATTAGGAATCATACTGAGGCTGACATCTTACCACATGTTCAGCTGCATTATGATTCATTTCCATGGCGTATCCAAAAAAAATTTAGCAGCAGTTAAGAAGTTCTCAATTTAAGGTTCATAACAATTCAGTTGAAAACTAGACATGCATCTATCTATCTATCATCTCTCTATCATCTATCTATCTAGGGGTTACTGTATCTCAGTCTTAGTGAATAATTGAAGTTCATTGCTGTTGATTTACTCTTTCTGATATGCATATATACAAGTATTCTTATTCCAAGTTTTTCATGAATTATATACATATAAATAATACTAGAAATATTTATGGAGCACCTGGGTGTCTCAGTTGGTTAAGCGTCCTATTCTTGATTTTAGCTCAGGTCATGATCTCAGTTGTGAGATCATGTGAGATCGAGCCCTGCATTGGGCTCTGCACTGTGCATGGAGCCTGCTTAAGATTCTCTCTCTCCTCTTTCTGCCCCTACCCTGCCCTTATTAAAAAAAAAAAAAAAAAAAGAAAGAAAGAAAAGAAAAGAAAAGAAAAGAAAAGAAAAAAAAAGAAATATTTACAAGGGCTTAATATATAGTCCAGGCATTCTTGAAAAAAGAAATCATATGTATGATCTCATTTCATTTCTGTGGCAATAAACATTATCTCCATTTCACAGATGAGGAAACTGTCTGTATTTTACTTTCAAAATGGAAGCAGAATATTTAATATACTTATAACATTATTTTGAATGTTTTAATTATTATCTTATAGTAGTACGAATAGATTTAAAGAACACAGGGCTAAAATAAACCAAAGGGTCAGTTTTTATGAAGCAATGTTAGAATGTTACACATGTCGGAAAGCACAAATACCGGCCAAGGAGGTAGGATCATATGGGATATTAGAATTGTATATGCCAAGAGCGAAGTGAAGTGATTGTCCAATTCATAGTGATAAGCACATGATCAGATAACAGCAAAGGCAAACAAGCTACCAAGATATTAAGACTCAGTGATTACATATAGGTGATATCATTGAATTGGGTTCCATGACAACTTGTTGGTACAAGGTCTCCTTTTAATTGGGAGCAAAGACATCTGAGCCCCCAGATATTGTTCTTGCCATGGGCACCGTGAGTAAGAAAGGCCAACACCTAGATGGAATAAATGTTTATTCCAGTAAGGACAAATCTCTGTTCCCTCTAGAGTGTAAAGTATTTGATATAATCCACCTGTCACCAAGGGGCTGGGTATTTTTCTCAAGAAAAGGTGACAGAACTTTGTATCCATCTCTGTTGCTGGAAAGTGAAACTTTCAGGAGTTTAAAAAAATGTGCTCTTGCTGTTGGGTTTATTGCATAAATGTCAATGCATAAACTCTTTTCATGGATCTGTTATGCCAGCAGTAGGGTGATTACCTCAGGTCATTTCTCTCCCTATACAAATTAGAGAATCAAGTTCACAACTAGAAGCACTGATCACTGGTGCTTTCAGGTCACCTGAAAAATGGGGCTGTTGACAATAACCCAGTTTTGTAGCCCTGCTTACAGGGGCTGCTTGCCATTGGAAACTAAGGCTGGATGCCAGAAGCTGCAAGTTCCAAACAGCCCCCATGACCCAGTTTTCAATAGTTTGATTCAGTTCAGATGCTGTGCTAATCACCCAGATGACTTCAGGATCATTACCATCTAATCGTAATAACAAAAACACACCTATTAGTGCCATGACAGATCTCACTGTGCCCATTTAAGAGAATAGATGGCACTCTGATTCCAAGAAGCCTCCTCCCTTCCCCTAAAAACCCCTACACCAGCTTGCTTAAGAGCTCCTTAATTACCCTAACCCCTTAAAACTCTGTCCATGAGACTTATCCAGGGAGAAGATGCCTTTAGAGCATGTGCTCCCCTTCTCCATTCTCTGGCCATTGAGTGCATTACCTGCTTGCCATCAAATACCATCTGGTTATTTAGCAAACAGTATTGAGCAGGAAAAGAATCAAACTGAATCAAACTGTCACTTTGGTAACACTGTGATGCATTAGTCGTCCATTTTTGGCTAGCACCAACCTTTAGGCAAATGCACCCTGTGAACTAGGCCTGAGTTCTTTCCTCTACCATTTGGCTGAAAGGAACCCTTACCTCCATTAGCTGTAATTTGAAGAAGTCATCAGTGTCAGAAATTGTTGACAAGTTATCTGTCTTTCTATTCATATAATGTACCTTTGCTTTTTGGACCTGCTCCAACCTAGTCCCAAATATATAATTTTATTATACTCTGGATCCCCACTGTGTCCACTCAACCATATGGTTTTACAGGTTTCATGATTCCCAGCTCATGGTGTTCTCCTCCAGTCTCATGGTCACTTGGTGTTCCAAGATCAGCCCTTCTTGCTGCTCTTACACCTCAGAGTAAGATCCTGGTCTGATTTTCTTTACTGTAGGTGATGACATTCTCCTTAAAATTTGCAAAATCTGCAAACATGGTCCTTTCATAATTTGCCTAAATTGGCAGTGAGATGCCCTGTAGTTTTCCTTTCACAAGGTTCCCCTGTAGTTAAAATAAGCCAGCCCACCTCAAACTTTTTAAAATAATCCCTGCCCTGCGCCTTTCAAGTGACACAGCTACTGTATATCCCAATGCCTAAACTTCTACCTTGATGCCATCCCAATTAACAATAGGTGGAAGCTTTAATAATTGTGATGCCACAGTATACCAAATGTTACCACAGCCCCATTACTAATATTGTCCTACTACCCATCAGAACAGGGAAAAACCCATCCCAATATTTCATTTTCAGGGCCTGATTTTGAATTTGACTCTCCAGAAAGTAGAGCCAGAGGCAGTGTCTTTATGCTATTTCTTTATAAGGGAGTATAATTTCACACAGCAGAAGTGAAGAGGAAGAGGAATGCAGCCCTATAAGGCTTGTAACATCTCCACCCCCTCTCATTGCTCTTTCCAAAAAATCTTATAATTAATTGTCTTATGCTTCCCTCTAGACTTAATTGCAAGACCCTTCAAGGCCGGAACCCTGTCTTATGCAGAGTTACATCCCAGAAACCAAACAGAATGCCTGGGTTGTTATGTTTAATAAACATTTGTTAAGTGGATAAATATTAGGACAATGTACAAGGTTTCAAATGAGTAGCATCATAAAGCCGAATGTGAAAAAAAGAAAGCCCCCTTATGTGGGAAGAGAAACAGGGTGAGGAGACAGGAGGGCAAAGACAGATTCAGCCACTGAAAGAAGAGCTGTGTTGGAGCCAAATTCCTATCACAAAGGAGTCATGCGAAAATTGAGCCCTGGTGCTTATTTAATGCAAAGGAGTAAGAGTAAAAAATAGTCCTCATGTCTTATTTTCTCTTATCTCTCCACCAAAATAGAGAGTGGTGGGTGAGCTGTGGGCAGCAACTTGAATGCTTGAGTGTTCCTAGGGAAGGATGAAAAAGCAAGAGAAAGAACTCGTAAATTACTCTGGGAAGATGAACTCCTGGAGCTGCTGGAGCCTTTTGTTGCTAATAAAAATGTGCCGGTGAAAGCTTAGGAGAGCTGTGTGTTGTCCTGCTGAGAACCAAACCACTCCATTTAACTTGCCTTGCTAGGGGAGTGAATGCTATTTGTAGTAGGCTCATTGGAGAAACAAACCATTTTAGCCCTTCTCAGTGTCTCCATGCCTAAGAACTGTTGTCACAAGTCAACAGGACCTTCCAGCTAGACATGTGCCATAGTTATTGCTTTAGCTAGTGCTGTTGAAGGAGTTCAGCCTAACAGTCTTTTTCAAATGGGGTATTTCCTCTCTTCCTTGAACATATCTTTTGGCTCACATGAGAGCTCTCTGATGACAGAAGATTTTAAAAGATAAATGGGCCAGTATTTATTAAAGAGACATGTCACACTGGAAGTCTAAATAGAGTGATAGTTATTGACTGGGTTTTGAAGTGTAATATTGCAGTGTAAAGTGGGCCACTCTTTCTGGTTTGCTGTAAGTTGACTGGAACAAACAAACTGCTTAGACCTCTCCTTTGTGAAAAGTTCTAGGACCCACCCTTTTACTATTCCACCTCACAAACTAGATTAGAGTTTCCTGTCCTCCTATTCTTCCCTCGGCTTGTAGCTCTCATGCTATCATATTGTTTTCTTCTTCTCTAAACTCTAAATTCTTTCAGGTTTGGACCCATACCTTGTTCATCATTGCATTTCCATACCTCAATGTGGAATTTGCCAGGGACATATAGGTGCTTAGTAAGTACTTAATGAGAAAATAAAGGAACAAATCTCACATGCATAGAACCCTGATCACATATGCAAATGAATTCAACACTAATTTTATTTCTCTCACCTGCAGAAAAAATTGTTTTCCACAGGTCTCCTCCAAGTACTTCCTAACCAGTTACCCAATACAAAGCTTGATTACTCTGGCTTTATGACTTTGATCTGTGGGATCTCTGTTCAAATGTATATTCTATTATGCAATATAATATTTTAAGCTGCTGCTTTTCAAAGATTTTAACAGCTGAATCCTTTTGCTGTTCTAGTTAAAGTGATTGCCACTTGCTCAAAGGACTTAAACATACACAGTCCATCTTCCTCCCACTGCTTTTTAACAAACTGCCTGCTCCCCAATATATATGCCAATGACCAGGAATTATACTTAAGAATGAGTATCACGCAAATGAAGGGTGAAAGGACTCCATGTTGAGAAGAGGGGCAAAATTTTAATCTGTGGTTTGCACAGTTTCTTCTTCTCTTCCCAAGATTCTCCACTACCAGGCAAAGCTTTCTCAAAGATGAGCAAACCTGAGCTTCTGAGGAACTCAATAAACTTCTTGCTGTATTCTTTTGGAAGGATCAAAAACAACACCCGATTTACAACCATAAAGTGTTCCAAAAGTTTATAGGTAACTTACTTGTTTGAAATTCAAAATGCATTTTGCCTGGAGGAATAGTTTATCTATCTTGGTTATGTTCCCACACTAGCTCATAGAAATCTATTTATCCTCCTAAATGCCAGAAATACAGTGTAGTTTACATAGCACTACAGAATCTGAGCACAAGGAAGATAATTTACATACTTTGAATGAATCCAAATCTCCCCTGTTTCTCTCAACTCTCCCCTCACTCACAGGGAGAATAGCAAATGTTGGTGCCAAAGGTCTAATGCCCTGGGGCAGGGGAATAGGAGGGTAGGTTCAGGACAATGAAAGACTTGAATGCAAATGGTGGGCAAAAAGGTGTAAACTCCAGGAGTTTCAGACTGGTAGGGAAGGAGCAATGAGGATCAAAATCTCTTTCCCCAAATCTTTCCAACTCTGCCAGATCAGGTAACAGTTTTTGTTATTTAATCTTATTGAAGACTCCAAGAAATGACTAACTTCACTTTCCTGTCATCCTTTGAAGTGTTTCTCATTGACAGACTAGATCTGACTCAAATTAGAAATAGAGTTCCCTCTCTCTCCATCTCATTTTTCCTTTCCCCCTCTTTTCTTTTATATCTTAGGTCATCCTAGATATATATTTTTTCATAAGACATGGAGTGGGATTTGGATTTCTAGAGTAAAGAAATAGGGCTCCATGAAGATTTGTTAAATACCTATGGACATAAATATCCAACATAAATTGGACATGCTGAGGAGTGAGACTGATGTTCTTGGAAGGCAGGAGACCTCATGTGGGGCTGAAGGACAAAAATGAGAAATTAATGGGGATTCAGTTTATCTCCTTCTCTTTTTCTTTCCTCTTATACTCAGTCCAGGTCCATGATCATGAGCTCTTCTTATTTAGTCTGGTACAGACTAGAGTTCCAGGAGAGAGTGTACATTGGAAGAGAGAAGATGGATCACTCCAGGCATTGTCTTGCAGAAAGAGTAAAAGAAATAACAGAAAAGAGTCTGTTGGGGGAGGGAGGCAGTCAGTTAAGCCACCGACGTCAAGGACTGCCTGAATACATCCTAAAGGCAGCAGTGGCCTACTTCATTAAATGCAACACAATGTTCTTGGACTAGTGTGTCAAAATAGAAAAGTAATTGCTAGTCTTATTATCTTAAGCTGCATATGCCATGACCTGAAAGTCAGTATGTAACAAGAAATGTTTCCTTAAGGAGGTGAACATAATTTCCTGAAAAATTAACGTAAGTAAAATGAATAAATTAACAGCCAGAGTAAAAACAAATACTTTTCACTTTTAAAACAATACATTTGCTAAAAAAAGACAAAATAATTTATATTTATTTTCATAAATTGGATTTATTTGAATTAAGATAAGCTTGTTATTTTACACTGAATCTTTCCCCTAAGCAATAACTGTACAGGGCCGATAAATGTATAAAAACTTGACAGGTTAATCTATTTAAAAATAGTACAGAAATTTGGGGAGGGTTTGAGATGTAGTGTCAAAGAATCTTGAACTCAAGTCCTCCAGGAACACAACACATCTGCAGATACCTATGAAACCTTTCCTTCTGAAAAGGACCTGAAAGTTAGATGAGCAGTGCCTCCACATGAAGGGCAACATCTAAACAAGTAGGAGAGACAGAGACACAGTCCTTCAAGAAACCCCACCCCAGGTGCAACAACCCACAACTGGAAGGGATCTCATAACATGAAGCTTTTCCCTGAGGTAGTAGGGTTCCACATCAGTTACCCCAACCCTTGGGGACAACACTGGAGAAATGAGCCCCAGAAACATCTGGCCTAGAAAACCAATAGAGTTTACTTCTGAGAGAACCACAGGGAAGGGAGCCATAGGGAAAGGAAAATTTGCTGTTAAAGAGCTTGTGCACAGGGCGCCTGGGTGGCTCAGTTGTTAAGCATCTGCCTTCAGCTTGGGTCATGGGCCCAGGATCCTGGGATCGAGCCTCACGTTCGGCTCCCTGCTTGGCAGGAAGCCTGCTTCTCCCTCTCCCACTCCCCCTGCTTCTGTTCCTGCTCTCGCTGTCTCTCTCTGTCAAATAAATAAATACAATCTTAAAAAAAGCAAAAAAAAAAAAAAGAGCTTGTGCACAGATCCACCAAGACCTGGGATGCAGCACAAAAGCAACAGTTTTAAGGGGATCATATGCAAAGGAGACCCATTTGTTAATCTTAAAGCATCTGCCAAAGAGATAGCAACCTGTTGGGACTCTCTCCAGGATGGAGGAACTGGTGGGTATCATTTTTGCACTATCCTATATGATATTAATTAAAGAAATGGAGAAAGACACAAATGAATAAAAAGATACTCCGTGCTCATGGATTCTAATCACATTTTTCACAGAAGCAGAACAAATGATTATAAAATCATATGGAACTACAAAAGACCTTGAATAGCCCAAGTGACCTTGAGAAAGAAGAACAAAGCTGGAGGTATTATGGTCCCTGATTTCAAAATATGTTACAAAGCTACAGTAGTCAAAACAGGGTAGAGTATTGGCATAAAAAAAAACAGACACATATTTCAATGGAACAGAATAGAGAGTCCAGAAATAAGCCCACATATGTATGGTCAATTAATTTATAACAAAGGAGCCAAGAATATACAATGGAGAAAGGACAGTCTCTTCAATAAATGGTTTTAAGGAAACTGAACAGCCACATGCAAAAGAATGAAAAGATCCACCATCTCATATCAGACACAAAAATTAACTCAGAATGGATTACAGACTTGAAAGCAAGTCCTGAAACCACAAAATTTCTAGAATAAAACATAGGTGGTAAGCTCTTTGACAGTAGTCTCAGCAATGTTTTTGTGTTTTGTTTTTGTTTTTGGATCTGACTTCAAAAGCAAGGAAAACAAGCAAAAATAAACAAATGGGACTACATCAAACTAAATGTTTCTGCACAGTGAAGGAAACCATCAATACAACAAAAAGGCAACCTACTGAATGAGAGCAGATATTTCCAAATCATATATCTGATAAGGGGTTAACATCCAAAATATATAAAAAATTCATACAACTCAACAACAACAACAATATACCCCAACTAAGAAATGGGCAGAGGACCTGAATTGACATTTTTCCAAAGAAGACATATAGTTGGCCAAAAGGCACATGAAAAGATGCTCAACATCACTAATCATAAGGGAAATGCACATCAAAAGTACAATGAGTTATCACCTCACACCAGTCGAAATGGCTAGTATCAAAAAGACAAGAAATAACAAGTGTTGGCATCGATATGAAGAAAGGGAAGCACTGATACCCTCTTGGTGAGAATGCAAGTTGGTATAGCCACCTGGAAAATAGTATGGCGAGTCCTCAAAAAACTAAAAATCTTATGATGCAGGTATTCCATTTCTGGGTATTTATCTGAAAAATACAAAAACACTAATTCAAGACACTCCTATGTCCATTACAACATTATTTATAATAGCCAAAATATGGAAACAACCTAGTGTCCATTGATGGATGAAAGGATAAGATGTCATGCATAGACAGACAGACAGACACACACACACACACACACACACACAGCCCCCATAATGAATACTACTCAGCCATAAAAAAGGATATTTTGCCATTTGGGACAACATGGATATATCTTGAGAGTATTATGTTAAGTGAAATGTCAGATGGAGAAAGATGAATACTGTTTTTGGGGGGCTGGTCAAATGAGTGAAGGGGCTCTATTGTATAGTGATATATCGTAACTAGATTTATAATGGTGATCACTTTGTAGGGTATACAAATATCAAATTATAATGTTGTGCACCTGAAACTTATATAATGTAATATACCAACTTTACCTTAATGATAAAAAATAGAGATTTAGCTATAATTTTCTCAGTTAGAAAAGCATTTATTGCACATAAAATACTTTCCTTGTTGAAAGTCATGTGCTTTACTTTAACAAAAATAGAGAAATCAGAATAGAGTTTATGTTCAGAGCCAGTTTAAATGTTATATGTTCCTAAAACCTTGATGCTTTTAATAAGCTCAAATCACTTTTGTAATTATTTTTTAGCATTTTTATAAATGCATCTCTTTCCTATTTGGTCATTTATATAGGAAAAATTGCTTCCACAAATTTTTAATTTTGATTCTCATGACTTTTATGCTTTGAAATCTTAGTAGTTTGATATATTATTAAATAGTTAAACTCATTAGACTCTAAACATTCTGGTAGAACTTGTAGGTCAGCTACTAGACATTGGTTTAAATACAAGAAGGGGTGTTGATAGAACACATATTATGAGAAGAAGCTTGCCAATTTATAAATTAAAAATGTCTCCCTCCCTCAATAAGGTTAAAATAAAAGATGTGGGAGCAAATATATGACACAGTTTACTGTTACAGACTTTAAGCAGTTTCTCGACAAATAATTCTAATCAAAGTTGCCACTGCTTTGACCTGATTAGGCAGAGAACAATAGCATTGCTACTTTTTGTCTACCTTAGGATGGTAAGCAGCTGATGATATATAATATCTTTTGACAGCCACGTTAATTATAACCTAGTTGAATGTATTTCTTTAGAGTAGAATTTTTTAAAACAAAAGAAGAGGAAATTTTAGCGAAAGCTGCCAGAATACTTCTGAATATCACTAATGACTGTATCTAATAGCTAAAAAGTGTTAATTTTCTTGAGCTTTTCCCCTTATTTTTCCAATGTGCTCAACATATTTTCCACGGTTCCAGAAGAGCATTTGCATAAGAACATCTGAATGACCAAAGTAGGTCAAAGCAATGGTCAATCTTTCCCCAAAGTAACATTTCAACTTTATTTGCTTCCTTGTTTATTTGATTTGGCAAAGTAAAAACAAACACCATCACTCTATAAGTTAATGAATTTAGAATTCTTCCATTCTGGCTTGTCATGATAGTCCCATAATGGAACCAGTTCATTTTGTAGGCTGAAACATTAGCTGCCTAATGGGTGAGGAGTACATAGTGTGATTTCCACTGTAATACTAAATTATCCCATGACTTTATAATGCTATTTGAAGAAGAATTTTGAGAATAACCCTTTCCATGGCCCCCAGTGCCAACACACAGGTATTGAGCACCATAAATAATGTCTAAAAATGGTATTCAGAATACAGGAATTTGTAAGCTACTGAGTATATTCCAGACCAATTATGTATATGGCTACCTTGATCACGATTTTTCTTTCTGATCAACATTTTTTAACTTGAGACAATTTATATGAAATTGTTGACGTATCAAGATTTTCAAGTTCTGAGTCAAGTCTAAGCCTTCTAGCCAAAATTAAAGTTGGTAATCATTCTGTTTTTTAACCATAAAAGTTCTGTCTATAGCTATAGGGAGTTTAAAGAACGCTCTAATAGTTTTTATTTTCTATTTTTTCCATTAATCATCAGAATAAAATTTAGTTGGAGTATATATTATTTCATGTGATTCTCCATGGGTCTGGTTTAATTAGGTATCAATTGGTTGAATAAAAATGGAGATCAATGAATATTTATTCACTAGCTGTTGTATGTATGTTCCAAACTTGGTAATGTTTTACAGTGGACTGAATTGTATTCCTCCCCACCCCACCTCCATTCATATGGTGAAGCCCTAACTCCCAATGTGACTATATTTGAAGACAGAGCTTTTAGAAGGTAATTTCCACTAAACAAGGTCATAAAAGTGGCATTCCAATCTGATAGTATTGGTGGCCTTGTAAGAAAAAGAGAGGGGGCGCCTGGGTGGCTCAGTCGTTAAGAAAAAGAGAGAAATTCTCTCCCCACAGTGTGAAGACACAACCAGAATGTGGCCATCTGCAAACTGGAAAGACAATCTTCACTAGAGCTTAACCATGCTGGCACTGTGGTCTCAAATTTCCAGCCTCCATAATTGTAAGAAAATAGATTCCTGTTTTTTATACCACTCTGTCTATGGTATTTTGTTATGACAGCCCAAGATAATGAATACATGGTACATGTGGGGAACAAGGAAATTGGTCCCTTCTCTCCATGATGACATTAAAGGGATAAATATATAAACTACTCACTTAGAAAATTCTAAATTCCTATACTGATGTGACACTTTAGCATTAGCATTTTATAATCAAGTAACATGTAATAAAGTAATGATAATAGACATATGAGCCCAAATGTAGTTTTTGAAGTGTTGTAAAGAGAATCTTGGACTTCTAGTTAAAACATTTCTATCTGTATTCATACCCACTGTAACTGCAAGAATATGGTCACACTGCTTAAATATTTTGAATCTCTTGTTATTTACCTATGAGACAGATAATAGTAATTCTTGCTATACCTAACCTATACTTTAGTGAGGCTAAAGTTCAATGACTTAGTGGTTCCAGAATTGCTTTTTTTACTGTAAGTTTTTTGAAATAGAAATTAGAGAATTCTAATATGCTCCCATGATTTCCTCCCCCTGATGTACATGCTCTAAATAATCCTCAGGACTATGATATAATGAATTTTCTTCTGTGATTAGTTTATACTACTTGGCACAGCTGACTTTAAGAAAGGAATATTATTCAGTTATGCCTATCCTAATCACATAAGCCCTCTGAAAGCAGAGTTTTCTCCAGCTGCTGGTAGAAGAGAAAGTCAGAGAGTTGAAGTATGTGAAGGATTAAATTTAATGAAGATGCAGGGGTCTATATAGCAAGGAAACAGGACCTCAGTCCTACAATCACAAGGAACAGATTTCTGGCAACAGCAAAAGTGAGCTTGGAAGCAAATTTTTCCCCAGAGCCTCAAGATGAGAACTCAGTCTGGCCAATATTTTGATTTCAATCTTGTGATAAACTGAAGAGAGAGCCCAGTCATGCTATGTATGACTCTGACTTACAAACTGTGATGTAATAAATTGTGGTTTTCAAAAAGTTTATGATAACTTGTTATACACCAAAGAAATCTGATACAGCACTATAAAAATGAAAGCAAAGCCTATTATTACTAGAAATACTGTAGCATAGTGCATTTGTAGTAAATGCAAAAGTTAATTATAAATAGGAAAATATGGAAAAAAAGAAAAATATAAGAGGATCTCATAAAGAAGGTGAGGAATGAGTCATTTACTTTTAAGCATGGTTTATATTCATTTCTCTAGCTAGCTAACTAGATATATATTGTTATTGTTCCACCATCCTCTCTACTCGTGCCATCAGACTATACTAATAATTATATACTCTTTTTTTTAAGATTATTTATTTATTTATTAATAAGAGACAGAGACAGAGAGAGAGGCAGGCTCCCCGCTCAGCGGGGAGCCCGATGCGGGACTCGATCCCAGGACCCTGGGATCATGACCTGAGCTGAAGGCAGATGCTTAACCATCTGAGCCCCCCAGGCACCCTAATTATATACTCTTGCTATGGTTACTCACTCATCAGTTTCCATAATACCCTCCTCTAACCCTAAATTCCTTGAAAATGTGGGTGCCTGGTGCACTAATGCTTTCTCCAACACCAGTATCAAATATATACAAAGAACAAATTCCCAGTAGAGGGGATATTGTGACCATCTCAAAGAGTCAAAGAGATGATGGGATATTTTAATAATAGAATAATTAAGGTTGTATTATCACAGAGAATAAGGCTGATAAAGGTAATTTCTGGGTAATTTTGGGGAATAATATTGATATGTTTAGGTGCTCATTAAAAAGTTTGGACTTCTTTAGGCAGAAAACTAAAGATATGGGGACAAAGAAGGAAATATTGTAGCAATGGAATTAACAATATTATCTCAGTAATTAATTAGATTATGTGACTGAGAGGGAAGAACTGATTGGGAATACTTATTGCATCTGTTCCTCTTCTCAGTCTTTGTGTGTCTGATATGCTATGGTGGCCATCATAGAAATAGGAATGTCCGGTAGAACAGAAGTATATAGTTGGGGAAGGGAAGATGAACTGCTATAAAAAAAATAGAATCACAAAAATCTCATTGGCTAATACTGATGATGTTTATTTCTGATTCATATAACAAAACAATGCCGGAATTTTGGGGTGACTTAGTATGCTGATTCAAGGATACAGGTTCTTTTCATCTTGCAGCTACTTTATCCCCATGGTCTCAGAGATGTTTGTTGGATTCTCTGCCTCTAGCTCACAGTCAGACTCTGAGAAAATTGAGGATTGGGTGAGAGTTTTTAAATGCACCAAACTGGGGCCCCTGGGTGGCTCAGTCGTTAAGCATCTGCCTTCCGCTTAGGTCATGATCCCAGGGTCCTAGGTTTGAGCCCCACATTGGGCTCCCTGCTCAGTGGGAAGCTTGTTTCTCCCTCTCCCTCTCCCCCTGCTGTGTTCCCTCTCTCGCTGTGTCTCTCTCTGTCAAATAAATAAAATCTTAAAAAAAAAAATAAATAAATAAATGCACCAAACTTAGAGGTGGTATATATTCCTTTCACCTATATTCCATTGGACAAGATTCAGTCACATGGCCATACGTATCTGCAAAAAATGCTAGGAAGTGAAATCTTGCTGTTTCCAGGAAGGAAAAAAAAGCTCATTTTGGAAAGTAATTGAAGATTCTACAGAAAGAAGAGTTAATAGAAGTAGTTTTATTTTGGAAATGTTGATAATGAGTGACCTATTTCAGTATAACTAGGAGAAAATAAAAAGTTGGAAATATGGTCCTGGAAGTATTGGGTATATAAATCATAACTAAATAGAACAGCATACTCTTCTTTGTCATTGTTCATTTTGTAAAATTATAATGAGCATTTGAAATTTTGTCTAGTTTTAAAATAGTATACAAATATTAAATAATTGGAAGCAAATCTAATAATTTCTGAAAAGGGCAAAAATGTGCTTTTTCCTTCAGATGTTCTTACATTTAATAAAAGTTCCAGCTTCACTGAATAATAATTTTAAAGGTATAGAGATTAAAACCAATTTTCACATGGTTGTTCCATGGTTCAGATTCTCACAGGGTAAAGGATATAACCAATTTTG
Organism: Mirounga leonina; assembly: GCF_011800145.1. Classification (NCBI taxonomy): domain Eukaryota; kingdom Metazoa; phylum Chordata; class Mammalia; order Carnivora; family Phocidae; genus Mirounga; species Mirounga leonina. The sequence continues at coordinate 55,986,624 of NW_023270323.1, read as the reverse complement.
TATATGGTCTGTCTTATGTAATAATATTACTTTTGCAGTTGAATTTTCTGTGCCTTTGATTATAGCTAGAGCATGTCAAGTTACATAGTCACTAATTGAAGCAATTTAGCTAAGCATTCCTAGTCAGCTAACCAAAAACAAAAATTCTGAACACCTACAGCACATTGTATAGCCTCATGCAATGAAAACACAAAATTACAAATGCATTAGTTTTTACCTGGAATAGTTGGGAACCAGACTCAATTCTTTATATCTAAGATCTGTATAGGTTAGTGGGTAAGGTGGTAAGGAGCCCTGAAGCAAAACTTCACATATCCTGAACTTTCTTTCTGAATGTTCCTTTTTTATTTCTAACTGAAAGATGGATCTCCCTGAGGGTTCTCTTAAGTGTAGCATGTTTCTTTCCTACCATCTCCCATAGTGATTTCCAGGTTATTGTTCCACTATCCTCTCTACTCATGCCATCAAACTATACTAATAATACACTCTTGCTATGGTCACTCACTCATCAGTTTCCATAAAACCCTCTTCTACCTCTCAATTCCTTGAAAATGTGAGTACCTGTGCACTAATGTTTTCTCCAACACTATTACCAAAATATTTGGTGAATCAATTTCCATGAAGATGATCTTTCCATCATTCTGGCCTCTCAATTCTTTGGCCACCTCTCCTATACTGATCCACAGTCTACCTTACCCACCCACTTCCATGGTCTGACTTACAATCTCAATTTCAAGCATGACATTTTTTGACACCTATTGTTATAGTTTGGATACCTTAGGTAAAAACTCTGAGATAGAGATTAGTGCGAGGGCATTTATAAAGAATGCTCTTGAGATCAACAACTACAAAAGGGAATTAAGGTAATAGGACTACAGCAGAAATGATTGAGCTGTAGTATAGTCTTTTTTAGAATTTTTTTAAAAGATTTTTTACTTTTTTTAAAGATGTTTACTTATTTGAGAGATTGAGACAGTGACTGAGAGCACAAGCAGGGAGGAGAGGGAGAAACAGGTTACCTGATGTGGGGCTCAATCCCAGGACCCAGTGGATCATGATCTGAGCCAAAAACAAATGCTTTATCAACTGAGCCACCCAGGCACCCTGAGCTGTAAGTATAGTCTTAAGAGAAAACTCAGATGACTCAGCCGGCAGTTATGAAGAAGATACCATCTTTAAGATTTGTGCCAATTTGAGGGTAGAGTCATCAGATATGGGCTTCTCTAGGCAGGGGAATAACTTCTGGTGAAGTTCTCTACTGCTGAGCATATTCCCAAAATGACTTATAGCTCAGGGTTCTTCTGAAAATACTCTCAGAAGCTGAGGGCCTTGTTTCTGGAAAGGTCACATGGGTGGTCATTACAGCATCCACAACAATGAACATGTGCTTCACTCAAATCAACTTCTTTATATAAATTCTGGGACCAGCTCCTCCTCTAAGATTCTTATGGACCTTGCTTTTAGGAACAAAAGGGTAAGGTTAATAAGAACTACAGCACTCTCTGCCAAAGCTGGTCTCAGAGCAAAAACTAGATTTTCTTCAGCCTCAGCTAACAACTTTGGTGGTCTTTGTGGCTTATCTGGTTACTTAATCATACTCTCATTCCTAAGAATTCTGAGTCCCTGATCACTATGCTATTTTCAGACAATGTTGCTGTTATTTCCATTTTCCTTCAAAATGTATGAAAGGAGTATGAAGAAATGTCAAGTGGATCACATGGGTGTCAAACATACCCCTTGCTAGCCACATGTGCAATAGTATCTTACTTACTTTGGACAATCAAGATTATCTTTCTACCAAGATGAAGATTCCTCTTCTTGCCTTCTCGTTCTTAAAGAGTCCGAAGTATTCAGGTAGGAGCAATGGGTTATAGTTGAAAGGAAGTCTTGATTTATCCACTAATGAGTGTTCTCCCTATAGGAAATGAGTCACCAGAAAAAAAGCTAAACAGTGTCATTCTTGTTTCCTCTATATGTTTTTCAGACCTATGTATTCTAACTATTGGTGTCAAAGCACTATTTAACCTTCTTCTTTGATCAAACTGTATCCAGTGTCTTGTAGAATGGCACCTTGTGCTGTCCTTACAAAATATCATCTTCAGGCTAGTGCTTCAGCGGTGCCTTCAACAGACCACTCAATCTTCTATCAGACCAAAAGCATCTGGGTAGTGGAGTGTGTCATCAGCCTATGCCCACACCTCTTTTGCTGTAGGGTGGATCCCTTGGTCTCACATGATAGTATGTTAGATCCATGGGGGTAGATCTGATACTCCATTGTTATAAAAATGTGGTACTTGCTCAGGTCTTACATGTAAGAAAGGCAAACCCACATACAGAATATGTGTCTATTTATCCAAAGGAAATTGCTGGACTTTCAGAGTAGAGGAGACCTAATGTAGCTAACTCACTACAAAGTGCCTGGGTAGTCTCATCGAAGGATGGAATTATATTGTAACTTGACATTGGTTTCTGTCGATTATAGGTTGTACATTCAGTGGTGGCAGTAGCAAGATCAGACTTGATAAGAGTTCAGACTCTATCCCTGCTAACATAGCCACTAACATACTTCCTGTGCCTATATTGGAGTGTCTGTTGAGAGATGGTGCTTGAGGAAAGCAGAAAAATCATTTTATATACCATGCTGTTAATCTCTGATGGGCATTAACATGAGATACATGAGACCTTCACACTTTTTGTCCTCTCCTACATGGCCGTTCACCTACCTCTAGTCCAGACCTCCTTATCTTTAATCTTCCACTTTTTGTCATTATATATCTCTGATGACTTGCCGAACCATTTTCCACTGCCCTCAAGTCTTCATGTTGTCTAAACTAAGACTACTTGTGTGTGTGTGTGTGTGTGTGTGTGTTTAAACTGCTTATCTTTTCAAACAAAATAGATAACTAGGTTCAGTACCTGAAGTTCTGCACCATGACTAGAATTTTACTTTCCCCATTTTTTTTTTCAAGGTGATGCCTAGATAGTTTGCAAAAGAGTTGGCCACCATTTTTTAGCTTGTATCCTCAATATGAACTAATGGATCTGTGAAACAAGCTTAAGCTTTTCTTCCTCATAATCATTAGGGATCCCCAACATGAGCATAGGAGTGAGCTGAAGGAGAGGCACTTTGGAAACTATTGCAGCATTCTGTGCCCTCTGATTGTGTTTCTGTTTATCTTCAGTAGTTCTTCCTGCTTTCAATGGGCTACATCATCTCCTGACACTAATATCTTTGTTATAGAAAGTCAAGGTCCCTAACCACATCACATCCAAGACCTGCTGAAGGTCCTTGCTCATATTGCTACCCCAAACTGGCAGCCTTTTTAAAATCATCCATTATATGAGACAGAGAAATATTCCAAGTTTTCTAGGGAATATACTGCTTGAAGAACAGAACCTGAAGGGTGTACCAGGCCTATCTTTCATGGTGCTTCCTCCTTTGCATGGAGAGGTAACATACCAATAATTTGTCCTTTATGTTTGAGGGGATAACCTGGCATGACACCAATCACTAGACCCGTAAAAATGTTATTGATATGACAGTCATCTGAATTTTTTTAGGGTTTTACCTCTACCCTCTATAGCACATTAGTCTTGGCAAGCCATATAATGTTTTAGCCATTTGGAAGAACCACTTTGTGCACTTTAATTTGATTTGTATGTCATCAATATAATGAAACAATGTGATATTATAATGGAAGTTCAGATTTTCTGGATCTTTTCAGACTTTACTGTAACAAACGTTAAGTAAGTTAGCATATATATGCACTTTAAAAAGTAGATAGATTATGGACTCAGTGGCCCACTGTTATTCAAACCTGGGTCAGGATTCCTTTTATTATTCACACCTTCTATGCTTTCTAACAGGGAGACATAATAATACTTTGATTCTTGGACTCTATGTCCAAATATCTTTGAAATGTTTTGACATTTCCCTTTTCCTATCACTTAAGTAAATGGCTCTTCCTAGGGGACTGGGGACATCATTACCAATTACACCTGCGTTGTGCTTTCCATCCAGGTTAAGCACTGACAAATAGCTTCAAATTCACAAGGAAACTATCATCCTTCTTGCTATCAATGAACTCAATTCTTAATGGCAACTTTTCCCACCAAGCCTGGATTATGGAGGGGAGCTGACAATGTACTTCTGAGTGATGCCAGTGCCACTCCTACCAAGGCCTTCCTTATTGCTTTGGTAAATTATGTATCTTCTAGGCCCTCCTGTGGAATAGAATCCTCTGGTGGGTTCTCCAGCCTTATATAGTACATATGGTTAGGCAAGCCAACTTTCTAAGTCTTCTAATCCTTTCTTCTGCTATTTGCCACAGTTGTCTGGAATGTCTACCTCACTTTGTATAAGTTGTTGCTTTTTCCTTGATTCCAGTAGAGTATGCCATCTCCTGAGGACTTTGCCAGTGTGTAGAATCGTATGATCTGGAAGATGCCCCCAAATTAACAAACTATTCTTTATCCAACCCACTGTACTTGATCTAGCACCTTCAGATTCTAGTCTCATGCATACTTCCTTAGCTCCTGCTAATATATGCTGGCTGAGTCCTGCAGTTCCTTTGAGGGTATAGTCTCTTTCCTCTCTAATCAGACCCTGCCTTTGGACAGATTATGTTGGCCAGATTATGAACCCTAATTATTGGCCTATGGCCGGTACAGAGCATAGCATATTGACACAGATCTTGAGAAGAAGTAATGTTGTCTTAAGTGGGGAAGGATGTATGTTGTCTTCGAGGAAAGGAGAGTGTTAGTCCTCATAGAGAGGAGTAGACTATTTCCACAGACTCAGGGAGTTTAAGAGATCTGGAAATGAGGATTTTTTTTCAGGGGTGATGGGATCAGACAAGATGTTTCTACTCTACTTATTAGGGGTTCAATATTTCCCAATTCAGGTCTTGCTTAAGAGTTCAAACTTCTTGGAAGTGTGGATATTCTTATAATTAAGTCCTGGGTTTGATCCTAAGCTATATCTGCCTTTTCTCTGCAAAAGATGAGAGAATTTTTGTATGCTACTAAGGAGGTGTTCTAGAATTTTAATCCTAGATTTTAGCTATGGTACAGTCAGCTATTCCTTATCTCTACTTCAAAGCATCAAGCAAACTCAACCATAGCCACCTAATATTATCTTTATATTTACTTTCTCTGCCGTTTTTCTCAAATGTCTGATACCTGCTAATGCATTCACTTTCAACAATATACCATTTCAATTCACTACTGGTGAAAGTTTTAACAAGTGAAACATCAACTAGAAACAAGGTTTCTCTGTGCTTCATCTACCACCAATGATGGGGCCCTTATTAATATCTAGGTGGCAGGTGATGCAATTCTTATATCCTATTCCAGCTTCTGCTTTCTTGACCCAATTCCAATATCAATTGTTGTAGATGGTGTTCCCCAGGAATCAGACTCTGCGGTGCTGGTTAGCACGCAGGAGGTCTATTAGTGAGTACTCTTTTTTTTTTTTTAAAGATTTTATTTATTTATTTGATAGAGAGAGAAACAGCGAGAGCAGGAACACAAGCAGGGGGAATGGGAGAGGGAGAAGCAGGCTTCCTGCCGAGCAGGGAGCCCGATGTGGGACTCGATCCCAGGACCCTGGGATCATGACCTGAGCCGAAGGCAGACGCTTAACGACTGAGCCACCCAGGCGCCCTATTAGTGAGTACTCTTGAAAATGACACAACAAAACAGAAACACCTGTAGAAGGGAAAGAAAGTAAGTAGGACTGGGCAGAAGGAGAAAGGAAGCTGTCATATAATCTCAAGGGATGTCTTAAGTGACTCTTTAGGATGTCTGAAAATTGGGGCAAGAGACTCAGGCCTTTATATTTCCTCAGTCTTATTTTTTTTTTTTAAGATTTTATTTATTTATTTGACAGAGAGAGACACAGTGAGAGAGGGAACACAAGCAGGGGGAGTGGGAGAGGGAGAAGCAGGCTCCCCGCAGAGCAGGGAGCCCGATGCGGGACTCGATCCCAGGACCGTGGGATCATGACCTGAGCTGAAGGCAGTCGCTTAACCAACTGAGCCACCCAGGAGCCCTATATTTCCTCAGTCTTATTAGCTAGGTTAATAAGTCTGTTATTTCCCAAAGGAAATCTGTGTGATGCACCATAATGTCTACCATCTCATTTCTTTTCTTTCTAGCTGTGTTAGAGTGTTAGGAGCTATAATAAAGAATGTAAAATCTCTCTGAGTGAACACAAGAAAATTTTACTTATTGATCCCAGACTAGCCCAATGTCAGTCAAGAGTGGGGATGAGTTTCTATATGTAGTCAGCTAGGGAACTGGGCTTCTTCCTTTTTGTGGCTTTGCCTTCCTTTAATCTAGCACTAACAAGTAGAACTTTCTGCAGTAAAGCAACTACTCTATATTTGAACTGATCAATACTGTAGTCAATAGTCACATTTAGCTATTAAGCACTTGAAATATGGTTAGCGTGACTGAGAACTTGAATCTTTAATTCTATTTAATTTTAATTTTTTATGTAAATAGTACATTTTTTTTTTCCCCAGACATCAGAGGGAAAAGAGAAGGAACACATACAGGATGACTTTGTGGACCAGAATTAAAAATGATATACATCAATTTTACTCATGCTCCATTGACCAGAGCTCAGTCATAAGGCTACTTCTACCTGCAAGGGAGACTTGAAAGTATATCCAACTGTGTGCCCAGAAAGAATAACAGAAAACGGATATTAGGAAACAGCCTCAGCCACACCAGATCATTCCTTATAATAATCATACTCTAACAATCTCCCCAAATCACTGGATCTTAAAATCCATTCCTCCTACTATTTTTTCACTTATCTTTACTTCATCACTGTAATAGGCAGAAAAATGTTCATGTCCTAATCTCTACAGCTCGTGGATATATTCTTTTACATGACAAAAGGAACTTCGCAGATGTGATTTGTTAAAGACCCCAAGATGAAGAAATTATTCTCGATGATCTGGGTGGACCTAATATAAACACAAGTGTTTTTAAAAAGGGGAATACGGGAGCAAAATATGTCAGTAATGAGACATGATAAAGCCTACCTCTATTGATGGCTTTGAAAATGGAGGAAGAGTGTCAATAGCTAAGAAATGTAAGCAGCCTCTAGAAGCCAAAAATCAGAAGGAATTGGTTTCTCCTCTAGAGCCTCCCAGAAGGAAACTCAGCCTTTCTTACACTTTGATTTTAGCACAAGACCTGAGTCAGACTTTTGACCTCCAAAACTGTAGGATAATAAATTTGTGATGTTTTAAGCCATTAATTTTGTAGAAACTTATTATAGCAGGAAATTAAACTAATATTATGTTCTAACTCTTTCTTACTCAACATGAATACCTTGATGCTTCATTAGAATTAATCACATTTCATTTCTTTTATGTCATCATACTCATTTGCAATCAATAAACCTGCTTATTCTAACTCTACATTTACTTTAGGTACACACCTGTGCTGTATAATATGGTCATCAAAAATATTCCATAGTATGGTCGGGCCTCAATGTTTTGATTGCTAATATCTCTGGGTCCTTAGTTCTATGGAGCCATCCTATCACACTTGTTTAGTTTCTATACTTTCTCACTGTTCCAAAGGACCACAGCACATCTCTACTTTCTCCTCAAACATCTAGGAACTTCTAACCCATCCCAGGATCAACCAACTACCTTTTTTTTGTTGTTGTTAGTTTTTTGTTTTGTTGTTGTTTTGTTTTGTTTTACAGAGAAAAAAAGGAAGATAATGTCTACGTGCTGTCATTACTGTTCAAGACACCATTATTTTGCCCCCGGGATTGTTTCTTAACTGTTCTTACGGTTTTGCCCTTATATCACTCTGATCTATTTCCAAGACAAAGCAAAAGTCATCATTTAAAAAATTTGTCAGACTATGCCATTCCATTTTTCAAACTTTCTGAGGGCTTCACATTTTATTCCCAATTAAAGTCAAAGTCCATACAAGAGCATTGAAAAAAAAAAGAATAAAGAATAGGAATAAATTAAACCTAAGCAAGCAGAAGAAAGGAAATAATAAAAGAGACAAAGAATAGAAAACTAATAGGTCAACAAAATCATAGGTTAGTTCTTCAAAAAGATCTACAAAATCGGTAAACCTTTAGCTATACTGGATAAGAAAAAAAAAGAAAATGAAAATTATTAAAATAAAAAATGAAAGTAGAGACATTACTACAAATGCTACAGAAATAAAAGGTTAAGACAAACCATGAGAGACTCTTAACTATAGGAAACAAACTGAGGGTTGCTGGAGGGGAGGTGGGTGTGAGGATGGGGTAACTGGGTGATGGGCATTAAGGATGGCACATGATATGATGAGCACTGGGTGTTATATGCAACTGATGAATTACTGAACTCTGCATCTGAAACTAATGATGCACTGTAGGTAGGCTAATTGAATTTACATTAAAAAGAAGAAATAAAGGGCTATAAGACAGCATTATGAACAATTATACACTAACAGGTTGCATAACCTAAATAAAATGGACACATTCTTAGAAACACAAAACCTACAAAGACTGAATCATAAAGAAATAAAAATAAACTATAACTAGTAAAAACATTTAATCAGTAATAAAAACCTCTCTGATAAGAAAAGTCCTGGTCCAGATGGCTTCACTGGTAAATTCTACCACACATCTAAAGAAAAACTGTCCACCAACACTTCTCAAACTCTTCCAAAAATTGAAGAGGATGGAATAGTTCCTAACTCATTCTATGAGTCCAGTATTGACTTGATACTAAAGCCAGACAAGGGCTGTACAAGAAAACTACAGACCAGTAATCTCTAAAAATATTAATATAAAGATTCCTAACAAAATACTAGCATACAAAACTCAGCATATTAAAAGAATTATTTGCCATGACCAAGAAAAATTTATTCCTGAAATGCAATGATGGTTCAATATTTAAAACATTAAATCAATATAGGGGCACCTGGGTGGCTCAGTCAGTTACGCATCTGCTTTCGGCTCAGGTCATGATCCCAGAGTCCAGGGATGGAGCCCTATATCGGACTCCCTGCTCAGCAGGGAGTGTGCTTCCCCCTATGCCCCTCACCCTGCTCTTGTGCTCTCTCTTACTCTCTCTCAAATAAATAAATAAAATATTTTAAAAAAACTAAATCAGTATAATACCACATTAATAGAATAAAGGAAAAAAAAAAAAACACATGATCATCTCAATTGACACAAAAAAAGCCTTTGACAAAATTCTGATCCTTAGTAATAAAAACACTCAAAAAACTTAGAAATAGAAGGAAACTATCTCAACATAATAAAGCTATATATAAAAACTCATAGCAAACATCATACTTAGTGGTGAAAGACTGAAAGTTTTTTCTCTAAGATCAGGAAAAAAAAAAAGAAGAATGCATACTGCCACCCCTTCTGTTCCACATAGTACTGTAATTTCTAGCCAGAGTAATTAGGCAAGAAAAAGAAATAAAAAACATCAAAAAACAAAAACCACTGTTTGAACTAATAAATTGAGTAACAAATAGAAATACAAATTAAAGACAGAAAAAAATAGCTGAATTTCTATACACTAATAATGAACAATTTGAAAACTAAATTAAGAAAATAATTCAATTTATAAAAGCATCATAATGAATAAAATGTTTGTAAATAAACTTAGCCAAGGAGGCAAAAGCCTTATACACTGAAAACACAGGATATATAATATTCTATGTTCAGGATTAGAAGACATAAAATTGTTTAGATGTCTATATTGGAGTTCTCCAGAAAAACAAAACAAGGATATGTGTGTGCAGGAAATAGGGAGGGAAGGAGAGAGAGAGAAAGAGAGATTATAGGACATTGGCTCAGGGCACTTGAGTGGCTCAGTCTGTTAAGCCTCTGACTCTTCATTTTGGCTCAGGTCATGACCTCAGGGTCATGGGCTCAAACCTGCGTCAGGCCCTGTGTTCAGCAGGGAGTCTGCTGGAGTTTCTCTCCCTCGCCCTCTGCCCCTCCCTCTGCTCTTGATCTCTCTCTTCTCTCTCTCTCTAAAAGAAAGAAATTAATTAATTAAAAAAAAGAAAGAAATTGGCTCATGCAATTATGGCAGCTAAGTCTCAAGATCTGTAGTTGGCAAACTAGAGATAAAGGAAAGCTGGTGGTATAGTTATAGTTCAAGTCCAAAGGCAGAAAGAAACTGATATCCCAGCTAAAAGGCAGTCAGGTAGCAGGAGAATCCTCCCACTTAACTCTTGTTCCATTCAGGCTTTCAACTGATTGGATGAGTTCCTTTCACATTAGGAAGGGCAATTTGTTTTATTCAGTTTGCCAATTCTAATGTTAATCTCATCCAGAAACACCGTTACAGAAGCTAGAATAATGCCTGACCAAATATATGAGTACCCTGTGACCCAAACTGACATATAAAATTAACCATCACAATATCAATACTACCCAAAGTTATCTTACAGATTTAATACAAAACCTAGCAATGTCTCAACATTTTTTGCAGAAACTGAAAAATCCATTCTAAAATTCATATGGAATTTCAAGAGACCCCAAATAGCCAAATCAATTTTGAAAAACAACATAGAAATCTCACATTCCTTTATTTCAAAACAAACTATATAGCTACAGTAATTAAAACATTATACTAGTATAAAGACAGATATATAGATCAATAGAATAGAATAGAGCTCATAAATAAACTCTCGCAAATATGTTCAAATGATTTTTTAATAAGAGTACTAATTCCATTTAATGGAGAAAGGGCAGTCTTTTCAACAAATGGTATTGAGTAAACTGGATATCCACATGCAAAAGAATGACGTTGGATCCTTATCTTACACTGTATTACAAAAATTAATTTACTGTACAAAAATTAAGTCAAAATGGATAATAAACCTAATGTAAAAGCTAAACCATAAAATCCTTAAAAGGAAACAGGGGAAGAGCTTCATGACAGTGAATTTGGTAATGATTTCTTAGATATAACACAAAAACACAAGCAAACAAAAGAAAAATAGATACATTGGACTTCATCAAAATTAAAATCTTTTGTGCATTGAAGGACACTGTAAGTAGGATATAAAAGCAACCCACAGAATGGAAGAAAATATTTTCACATCCTATATCTGATATGGGATTTATATGCAGAATAGAAAAAGAACCCCCACAACTTAACAACAACAGAAAAACAAACAAGCAAAGGGGAACACCTGTGTGGCTCAGTGTTAAGTGTCTGACTCTTGGTTTTGGCTCAGGTCATGATCTTGAAGTGGTGAGATCAAGTCCTGTATCTAGCTCTGTGCTCAATGTGAAGTCTGCTTCATATTCTTTCTCTGTCTCCATCTCCCTCCCACTCTGTTCCTCCCCACTCACATGTGCATGCACAGGGTCTCTCGCTCTCTCTTTAAAATAAATAAATAAATAAAAATAAAATCTTTAAAAAAACAAGCAAAGAACTTTTCTTGAAAGATTTGCAAATGGCCAATATGCACATGAAAAGATGTTTAACATAACTGATCATGAGCAAATGCAAATCAAAACCACAATGAGGTAACTCTTCATACCAAATAGGAGGGCTACTATCCATAAACCCCCAAATACTGAGAGTTGGAAAGGATGTGGAGAAGTTGGAATCCTTTGCATTATTGATGGGAAAGTAAAATGGTGCAACTGCTATGAAAAACAGAATGGCAGTTATTCATATAATTACACATAAAATTACCATATGATTCATGAGTGCCACTTCTGGGTATATACACAAGAACTGAAAACAGGAACTTGAGCAGATATTTGTACACCATGGTTCACAGCAGTGTTATTCACAATAGCCAAAAAGTGTTAACAACCTAAACTTCCATTGACAGATGAATGAAATGAGAAAATGTGGTATACACATACAATAGAATACTATTCATTCTCAAAATGAATGAAATTCTAACAAATGCTATAATATGGGATGAATTTGGGCAACATTATTGCAAGTGAACTAAGACAGCTCCCAAAGGACATTTATTGTATGATTTTACATATATGAAATACCTAGAATAGTCAAACTCATAGATACAGAAAGTAGAATAGTGGTTACCAGGTTCTGGGGGGGAGGGAGGAATGGAGAATAGTTATTTAACAGGTACACAGTTTCAGTTTGAGATGATGAGAAAGTTTTGCAGTGGTGGTGATGGTAGAACAATAATATGAACATACCTAATGCCACTGAAAGGTACACTTCAAAATGGTAGATTTTATCTTATGTATATTTTTCCATAATAAAAAACCCTGAACAATATGCACCTTTATGATTTTATCTAGTACATCTATAACCCTCTACCATTATATCTCATGTTCGTTCATCAACACACCAGACACTTTTCAAGATCATCAGTACCTACTGTTACCTCTGTCTGGAATCTCTCCCTAATGTCTCTCTTTCACTTACCTACCTTTTTTGTTTTTTTCCTTTCTAGTGTTTAATATTACCTGATAAATAATGTATTTATTTGTTACTTTATCTACTTCTATCTTTGTCCACTAGCATATAAGATTAGCAAGAGCAAGATTTTATTTATTGGTACATATTTTAGTTCCTATAAAAGCACCAGGTACAAAATAGGTACCCAATGATATTAGTTGAACAGATAATTGAAAAATTAAGGAATTTTTTTTAAAAGATTTATTTATTTATTTGAGATGGAGAGAGATAGAGATAGAAAGAGAACACGGAGCAGGGGTAGGAGCAGAGGGAGAGGGAGAGAGAGAAAATCTCAAGCAGATTCCTGATGAGCATGGAGCCTGATGCAAGGCGTGGTGTCATGACCTGAGATTATGATCTGACCAGAATCAAGAATCCGATGCTTAGCCGGCTGAGCCACCCAGGCACTCCAGAAATAAAACTTTTAATATGACATGTGATTTCCGGTCCTACCATGCATTTTAAAATAAGCAATTATGAACATTTTCTGGCTTACTTTATGAAGATTGACTAAACTTCTTTCATAGAGTAAACAGTGTTATTACTCATATCAAAGAAAATGATCCATATGCTTTACCCCTCTCATTCCCTATGTCCTTTTTTCTTTGAATTACAGTGTTAACTTTTTTCTATTTAAAGAGTTATGGTTGATTTGGACATGTTAATTTATTTGAGAAGATTTTGCCATTGTTTCTCTGAAAAAAAATGACCAATATGCTGGAGCAGCTCACACACACACACACACACACACACACACACACACAGAAGCACAGAGAGAATACAGTTATTGTATAATGGTTTTTCATACAATTTTTTTTTCTAGGGCAGTAGGAGAATCTTTGCCAAGAAATCAATATCTGGAATCTGTTTAGGTCATTGTATTTGAGTGACTGCTACCTGCAAATGCACAGAACAATAAGTCTGCCAAATATAATTATGGGAAGAAAAAAGTGTTTGTTTGTTTGTTTGTTTTCTTACTGGTATTACTCCACATAAAATTTAGTAGTGTAACAGACCAGTAGATAGAATAAGTGCTCTGTCAAGCCTTCACCTACTGTCCAAATAATATACAAACACATCTGTCCCAAGTCAGGCAATTGCAATTGTAGGAATATTTCTGATATGTGTTTGCTTTTTTTTTAGATCGTCTATCAGTCAGAAGCCACTGTACTTGGGTATAAGTGATAAAGGCAGCACAATTTTGTGTTTTCACATTTTTTATTCTTAGCAAAATGAAATGATGGGTCTGTGAATGTCTTCATTTCTTTTCCATCTTTTAATAAATATGCTGTATTAGATAAAATAAAAATGAATGCTGAAATAGAAAATGAACAAGTCTTAGAAAATTGCCAAAAGTATTTACTCCTGTCCAGCAACTCACATATTGAGACAAATATAGGGAGAAACCAATTAATTTGGGTAGCCACATTATCTCATCATCTTGTAGTGTCATCTTCAATGGACAGTCTTTTTTTATATATATATTTTATTTATTTATTTGACAGAGAGAGAGGGAACACAAGCAGAGGGAATGGAAGAAGAAGAAGCAGCCCCCCCTCAAAACACCAAGCAAGGAGCCCGATGCGGGGCTTGATCCCAGGCCCCTGGGATCATGACCTGAGTTGAAGGCAGATGCTTAACTGACTGAGCCACCCAGGCGCCCCTTCAATGAACAGTCTTAATGAGAAGAAATGGAGGGAGGGAAAGTGTGAGACAGAGTACTGCACCATAAAAGTGCTCAACAATTTGGATTGAAACCCTAAAGTCATTCAAGACTGATATCAGACTGATATTACCTATCAGTTGCTTTTTCCTTCTTGTGTCTGATTTTGACTTAATTACTAAATGTGGGGGCTCCTTTTTTGTGATTATACACAAGAATCATTCATTCACACAAAGCATTTACAGAAAGGCTAGAATATACGAGGTCCTGTGCTAGAAACTACACATTTAAAGATAGAGTGTGAATCCTACCTCTGATCACTCTGATATTATGTAGGAAAAACTGACAAAGAAACAGAAAATTACATGAAAGCCTCAAGAATGAACTGAATCATGATACTGTCATTTATTATATTCTTTCCATCAGGAACAATTCCACCAATGAGAGGGAACTTGATTGATTTTTGTATTGCAAAATACACATTTATTCCTTATGCATCTAAAAGTGAATACTTTGTGAATGACAAAACTCCATTCTTTACAATTGTATGTCAATTGATCAAGTAGCTGTTAAAGTAATTTTCTTCCTGAGGTGTTACAATGGATTCTTTCTTGTATTTAAAACAGAAAAATAACTACTACATATACAATAAGGAGAGTTTCCTCTGGTATAATTTAACAAAAATATAAAATAGGAAACTTATAAAATATAATTAGCCATTTTGAGAATGAACAATTAGTATATATAGTGATATGTTGTATTGAATACAAAAACTTGTGGTTTTAAGTTTTGTAATCCTGTAAAACATATTTTGTAAATCAATTTCGTTAAATTGTTTGGGTCCCATTTCTTTCATTTATCATAACACCTGCATAGGTTTTCTAGATTTCTCAAATGAAATAATAAATTTGAACTCTTTGGAAATTGGTAAAGGTAAAATATTATCCTTGAATTAAGGAGAGCTCCATTTGTGTCACTTACTCATCTTAAGTAAGTCACTTAATCTCTTAGGAGCCTATAAAAAAAATGAAGAATTTGGTAGATGGTTTCTAAGGTCACTTTTAAAAATTAACAGACTATGAATCTAAGATAAAGTCACTGTGAAATACAAGTAATTATGATAATGCAGGACTTTATTGTCTGCAACTGTTTTATTTTTAAAGGAAGTATTTTATAGTTTAAAAGTAAGTATTTTATTTTAAATGTAAGTACAGTGTGGCATTCTCAGGCAAAGCATAATGAATTGGTCTGTTGGCGGTGAAGTAACTGTTTCCAGTTTTTCTTTAAATGGTGCCTCATATACTCCAGTCATTGATAACTCAGACCAACATGTCTCCAGTTTCAAAAAATTTATCAGTGATTTCTCCAAGCAGTCAGAAACTTGCTTTTGCCTCCCACATAATATTAATCTGTGAGTTTTAAAAATACATAGGCTATGCGAAGAACAGAACAGAATTAAATTTGGTATTTTTTCCTGAAAGTCTCCTCTCCAGAAGGCAGTGCTTCCAGGAATGGTTGCACACTGTCAGCTCATTTGTGTTGCCAATGCTGCCATCATTCTCAGAAGAGCATCTGTGGATTTCTGGAGAGAATTCTATACTTCTGGGAATGGTGCCCAGAACATGCAAGCTTCCGTGTCATTTTAGAAAGTTAGAGAGGGGCAATAAAATCTTCATTTGCTGCAATCTTTTATGTGCAGTCGTCAGTCCTCGGGCTAACAGCTGCAATATCCGTATATTCTTATTTGTGGATTAAAAAACCAAAAAGACTCTTTCTACAATGTGAGTGTGGGATTTTCTCCTTCAAGCCCACTGCCCCCATCCTCTTTTCACTCTCAAAGGGACAGCACAAGCATTAAAATGACCAAAGTCACTACTGACATCCGTAAAAGATATGTATAAATCAAGTGAAATTATTATTTCCCTTCAGCTCAAAGGAGCACCTAAAAACATTAGAAGAATCTTACAGGTAACTTGTATATTTTATGAAAGCTTAAGCCTTACAGATATCTAATCATTGGCTTAATATTTGGGTATTTATTTGAATGCACATTAGAAAAATATAATTAACACACCAAGCTTGATATTTAATGAATGTTTTACTGCTTTAGGATGGAGCTAAAGTAAATAGTGACACCTTAATCTGCTTTTTTTTTAAAGATTTTATTTATTTATTTGAGAGAGAGAGCACAAGCAGGGGGAGGGGCAGCGGGAGAGGGAGAAGGAGACTCCCTGC
Organism: Mirounga leonina; assembly: GCF_011800145.1. Lineage (NCBI taxonomy): Eukaryota > Metazoa > Chordata > Mammalia > Carnivora > Phocidae > Mirounga > Mirounga leonina. The sequence continues at coordinate 55,970,274 of NW_023270323.1, read as the reverse complement.
CGAGCAGGGAGCCCTATGCTGGGCTCAATCCCAAGACCCCGAGATCATGACCCGGGCTGAAGGCAGACGCTTAACCAACTGAGCCACCCAGGCGCCCCTCATGTTAATCTGTTTTAATACGACTAGGTACTCAGAAAGTCCAAAAAGGGTGATTTAGCCTTTAAATTGAAATGTTTTACCATTATGGTTTGTAAGTATGAATAGTAGGATGATATAAGTTGAAGGCATGGGTTTTCACATACTGGCTGACATGCATTATCTCAACTTTTTTTTATCAGGGTAGTGTAACTACATTTCAAGAAGTTAATAATAAGTCTGCTAATTATGTATGAATGAGATAAAATAAGTATGAGTGGGAATTGATTTTGTGCTCTTTTTGTTTGTGTGTGTGTGAGAGGGTATGTTTTCTACTCCATGGAACCTATTTCAGATCACTGGTTTTAAAGAAGAGAATGTTAATACATAGAGGTGACAGTTATTTAAATATGATATGAGGAGCCAAGAAGTTAGTATGATTAAGTGCTCAAAATAACATCAGGCACATAGTATAGATATTAAATTGTAGCTATTACTACTATTACTGGTAGCACTATTAATATTGTTACATTTGATTGTGATGTGATCTGCATATGTCTTCAGAGAGAGACACAAATTAATAACCTTATTTTTTATTAGTTTTGTAGAAGTAGTAACAGCTGCAAAGTAAATATTGAAAGTATGATAAAAATATTTAAACTATAAATTTTTGGGCGCCTGGGTGGCTCAGTCGTTAAGCGTCTGCCTTCGGCTCAGGTCATGATCCCACGGTCCTGGAATTGAGTCCCACATCGGGCTCCCTGCTCGGTAAGAAGCCTGCTTCTCCCTCTCCCATTCCTCCTGCTTGTGTTACTGCTCTCGCTATCTCTCTCTCTGTCAAATAAATAAATAAAATCCTTAAAAAAAATTAAAAAAAATAAACTATAATTTTTTATGAAACTCTAAATAAGAACAAACTATTTCCTTTAAGTTTAGAGATGCTTCCCAATTCTGATAGGATACTATCTGACCTCAAGCAGCATTATGAAACTTCCAAAGAATAGGGTAATATGGAAAGATGTTTAAGCATTTTAGAAACTTAACACTCTAATTGGATAAACATGCTAATATTTTAGAATACTCATTTATCATGTTTTATTTACTTGCAAAGCTTACAGTTCCTGGAGTGATTTGTAAATACACTTATTATATCTGTTACCAAAATTGTTTAAAATAATAAGCAGGGACAAGCAAAGGAACTGGTAAGTTGATTCTGTCAAATAAAATGGTTCATTGCAAAATTACAGAGATAGCCAAAAACTTAAGGCAGTAAATATTATCACAACGAGAATAAAATCTATTCTATTCACTCAAAATGGATTAATCCTTTGATGTTGTGATTTTAGTTAGTATTCAGTGTATTACAAATAAGCTAAATACTGTGACTGTGGAGATCTTTTAGTTCTGTCAGTCTTGGTCATTCAGTACAATGGAGTAGAGATTTTAGAACTTATGTAATAAATTCATGACATAGTCTGAAAGTGATTTATTGGGATGAACACAAAGAGCACTAAAGTCATAGTTGGTACAAAATAAGAACATGTTGTTCTACATGGTCAAATTCTATCACAGAAAGTTATGCTCCATATCATACTTACACTGTCCTCCAACCCACACCACCCCAGATATATGAAAGACTTAAAAGACACACACAAAGCTGAAAAAAAAAAAAATCTATCATTATAAAGAGAGACCACTGAACTCTTGAAATATTTCCTAAAATTTGTCTAGAATTGGGAAATTACAAGATTTTTTTATTGAAAGGGAATGCTGAAAGCCTTCCCTTCTCTACTGAGGCAGAAGGACAACTTTAGTAGCTGTTTTTCATGGTTAAAACCTTTAATATATGACATTGTATGCATCAATAGAGACTGCCTTTATATATTAGAATATTTTGCAGTTCTTTCAGCCCTATGGCACAGCCTTAATTTATCTTTATAAAATCCATTTATAGCAGTATTCCACATTCAAGACAGATTAAACTCATTGATGGCAAAACTGGAACATCAGTCATCAAGCCTTGACCATGGTATGTTATATTATTTTATGTGTTGGGATACTTAGTTATAAATTCATCTGAAGTGCTACATGTTGAAAAGTATTTTGAACATTACAAAAACATTGTTGATGGATAGCAAAAGTAAAAGATCTTCACATATAATTTCCCAAATTGGATAACACTTTTGTATCTCTAAGAAATGCTTTTTGTCTCCAGTTGTTGCAAACATCACCAGATCACTTGACACATTCAGAAGAACAGCTCAGATGGCCTGTTGGAACAAAAGTTTGTTATTCAAAGTTGCTGATCTTATTTTAATTAACAATGAACACTCAATCAGAATTTATCACAAAAAGCAACTAAATAATTTTTCTAGTTTATATAGTTATATATCAGTTATATATCTAGTTATATATATATATTTCAGTTGAGGTTCTCAGAATTGGACAATATAAAAAGTTATATAACTTATCTTGTTAAATTAAGCTTTATCTTAATGTTAATAAGTTTCAAGGATCCAAAACTGGATTACTGACCTGTAATAAACATTTTTACTCTAATTCTTGAAAAATTAGTTTTTAAGCATGTAATTGTTACATTGATTAAATTAATGACAACTTTTGTTGATTTTTAAAATCTTTAACATTTAATAGTATTTTGGTATAATGGTATTAGTTATTATAATGGTGATAAAAGCATGCATAATCATTTTTAGGCAAAGAAAATTTATAAAATACTAAGTAAATAACAGTACAGCTGGTAAAAAACACAGCAAAATACAGGGGTTGTATGTAAATGACAATTTTGTAAACTATCTTAACCTAAAAAATAGAAAGATAAATCTTTCTTGATTTTTAATCCATTTGAAAATATAACTGTTCATGATGAAAAATCTGGTAGAGTGTCTATCAAGTAATAAAGAATCTGACTAACTAAATTCATACAGGTTTACTCTAATGCTTGTTTGAAAGAATCTTTTGTGAGAAAGATTGTTTTTCTGGATCAACTTGTAAATCATATAAATCTTTGATTCTCATTTGTTAGAGACTTTATTAAAGTCAATTTACAAAGTCATCAGTATTATAGTTAGTGTAATAAATCTGTTGTTATTGATGATAAAAATATGAGCAATGCTTTGTTTCAAAATGAATTTGATTTATATTCCTCATGCCAATTGGGGGATACAATTGTATAATGCAGAAAGAAAAGAAATATAGTGATCAGAGAACCTGAAAAAATTTCCTTGGAAACTTAGAAATATTTCCAGGTCTTAGAAATAATTGTTGCAAGAATTTGAGACTGTGACAAGTGACTTGTCACATTTGGTTACTGGACAGATTTCATTAGTCAACCTACACACCACACTTGGCATCAAATGTTAGGACAGGTTGTGACAATAAAAGTGACATTCAGGAGCATAGCCATTTCTTGGCACTTCAGGCCATAATTTTAGTGTTTCAATAAAAAGACAACAGTTGAATAAATCAACTACTTCCTTTGGGAAGGGAACAGTACCCAGAGAAGCACTTAATAGCTAAAAATGCACATGAAGAAATGTATTATCAATATTTGAAAGAAGAGAAATATCTACAGGACCAGGTGGTCAATCTTTACTTGCTACAGTTATCCAGCATTATCTGATTATTGTATAGGAGGATAGTAACCTTAGTCACTCAAGATTATTTCACTTCTTTTCCCCTAAATAAACTCTTATGCAATATTTCATATCTCAAGCATTTGTCCCAAGGACAGATTGTTGGCTCTGCAGACTTCATAGAAATATTCTGATTTTTAAGAGGCTCGTCTTATGAGGACAAAAAAAGATAGATGATTTTGGGTTTTCAGCCTAGGAAATTCAAACATCCAAGTCCCTATGTACCCCAAAATCTGACCACACATTAGTTTTCTTTAATTGATATTATGATCCCCAAATAATTAAGTCTCATCACATTCATTGCTTGGATATCAGTGATTTAGCAATATCTGCCATAATTCTTTTTGGTGGGATTTACCTGTATATTATGACTCACAAAGCATGAACATCCTCAATCCTGGAATATTAGTGCCAAAAGGGACCTCGTGAATCATTTTATTCAATCTGTTCATTTTAGGACAGTGAAATTACAATTTGAACAATTTTAGTACTTTTTTTTTTAATATTGCAATGATCAGTTAATATCATAGCTAGCTCTGAAACTCAGGTCTCTCAATTCCAAACCCAGTGTTTACCCACTGTCAAAGGGTTTCTTATATTCCTGAATTTAGTTTTTATTTATATCAAAAACCTGACTATCATCTATCTATCTATCTATCTATCTATCTATCTATCTATCTATCTATCATCTATCTATCATCTATCTATCATCTATCTATCTATCATATATCTATCTATCCTTCCAATCTGGATAATATTGAAAAAATCCCCAACTTTTAAATTAATGTAATTAATATTCTCAAAAATAAAAACAAAACAAAGACCTGGCTTTATATTTTGTTATGTAACTAGTTAGGGGTAATGGCATTATGTTGAAGTCACTCCACTAAAGATTTTGAACAAAAGAGGCACTTGAGTGATTGGTGGTTGACTGAAAAGATATAGATTGGTGTGTGCACTTATAAAACTATCAATAGTCAGGTCTTTACTATGTACCAGACATGGTGATAAGGGCTTGACATATGGTAGCCTAAATAGTAGCCAATGGAAGTGACACAAAAGGTAAAGAGAGAGGGACATATATTCAATAATCACTGTGCCAGATGTTATATATCTGCCAGAACATACTTTATAAGCTCAACTAAAAATATAAGAAAAGCCATTAATAAAATAACAAAAGCTATCATAATTTGAAGTGGCTACTGTATGTCAGTCACTTTACAAATAAGCTCATTTAATTTCCATAAAATCATTTGTTTTTTGCCCCAGAAATAAACTGTGTATGAGGAAAAAATAAGGCTCAGAAATTCTAACAGTGGGGAAGGCTGGGTGGCTCAGTCAGTTAAGCGTCTGCCTTCGGCTCAGGTCATGATCCCAGGGTCCTGGGATTGAGCTCCACGTCAGGCTCCTTGCTCAGTGGGGAGCCTGCTTCTCCCTCTGCCTGCCGCTTCCCCTGCTTCTGCACTTTCTCTCTTTCTGGCAAATAAATAAATAAAATCTTTGAAAAAAAAAGAAATTTTAACTGTGGTCTATTGACTAGGCTCAGGTCTTCAGCAATATGCTCATATGTGCCACACATCTTCAACTTCATTTATCTTCATGACTGTCAAACTCATCTCATTTTCTTCAAAATGTTTCAGCACATGATATTCCCTCTGCTTAGAGTAATGTTCTGGACATCCTTTTTCTTTTTCCACCATCTATTTTTCCCACTAGACTAAGAATACCATAGATTTAGAAATGTCTTTCACATTTGTATCAGAATTTAGCGTAGTATTGAACACAGATGAAGTACTCTCAACAACTTTTTTTTTTTAAACACAAATAGCATCCTTTCACCTCTGGAGCTGATGAATACTCTAGTGAACAATGAATAACAAATATCTATTTGGATGTTTCTAATTACATTCAGCTGTGTTCAGTCATTCAGGAAGAATTATTTCATAAAAAAAAAATAATACTGATGGTGCTAATTGCCCCCTCTGTATTCTGGACTTTGCATATTAGCTACTTCTGACCTTAGTTATAAAATAGCATTACACTTTGGGATAGCTCTGTATGAGTCAGGGTTCTCCAAAGAAACAGAACCAATGGGATATGTGCATACCAATAATAACAGATTTACTTTCAGGAATTGGCTCATATGATTGTATGGGTTGGAGTTGGGCCAGCTGGAAACTCCGGCCGGCAAGAGTTAATGTTGCAGTCTTGAGTCAAAAATCCACAGGGCAATCCAGGAGACTGGAAACTCAGACATGATTCCTATGTTATGGTTTTGAGGCAAAATTCTGTCTTCTCTGAGAAAACTCAACTTTGCTCTTAAGGTTTTCAACTGATTGGATGAAACATACATTATAGGGTGTAATCTCCTTTGTTTGAAATCTACTGATTGTAGATGTTAATCACATCTACGAAACAACTTCACAGAAATATCTAGATGGGTATTTGACCAATAACCAGACAGCACAGTCTAGCCAAGTTGATATTAAAATTTAACCACCACAAACATCACAAATAATAGGAAAAATCAGCACTTCAACAATAGTGCAGTCATGAAACTTGCAGAATATCTATCTACGCATTGTATAAGCCCTCACTAACTCCAAGTGGAGATGGTTGAAGATGTTTTGAGGTTTCATTAAAACCCCTACCCATAGCAATCCACCAGTACTGATGATTATGTGTGAATATGCCGTACTCTGAGCTAATAGAAACTTGGTAAATCTTGGCCACCAGTCTCTGTCTACAAACAGCTCCAGAGAGTACTTAGAAGTCACACTATCTTCAGAGCCTTAGTATTTGCTTAAGGGCATGAGGTGTGAATGGAGAGATACCGGATACTTTTTCTATATCAAAATAATTGAGAAAGACAGGTAATTGCTAAAATTGATGTCTGAAATGAGAAAGTAGGAAACTCTGGAACCTTTTGAGAACTCTAACTGCATTCAGGAAGTTTTTACCTGGAATTGCCCAGTAAAATTAGTATAGATTTTCAAGTATTCTTGATCTTTAGAAAAGTAGTTGTCATTGTTGAGTTATTCCCCAAACCTAAGGGTCTGGTATATTTCTAATTCTGTTTTCAATTTCAAACACAATGCTTAGGGCATAAGCATAGCACTTAAGCTGTGATTTCTCGTGAACAAATCCTGGATTTGCCACATAGAAGATACTCATGATGATGCATGATCTGCTTTTAAGAAATGCAATATGATTTACAAAAAAAGTCATTCTTTGTATGCAGAAAACTCAGGTTGAATGTGCTCTACTACTGCTTACCTTCTGCATACCTACTTTAAAAACAAGCCTAAGTGATAGGTCATAGTGTAATCATTCAACTTGATAAGCCTATTTCACACAATTCTTTCGTCATCAAAACCTAAATGGATGTGCTGTAATAGCTGAAATCTGTACAAGCATAAGTTATAGATTTTTATGGAAGTATTCATTAAACAAACATTTCCAGAAAACTCTACATATATGTTGATATGAGTAAGACTTAAGGATTAGCATAAGATCACAACAAAAGTTTATAAAGTAATTGGCACAAATATAGTTATAAAGGTAATTGCAGAACTTCTTACCGGTCTTAACTGAGTTACTCTGACTTGAATTTAATTCTTATTTAGAAAACATTTGATATCTCAATTCAAACTAGTATTTTTTCCTGAGAAAACCAATATTGTAAGGCAAACGTGATAGTAACATGCAACAGCAGTTTCTCTTCACTGCCATGCAGAAATGACTACTCCAAAGTCACTAACTGTTTGACATTCTCAGTAGCATCTCCATGCTGGCAGATTTGAACTTACTGAATGTCTGTTTTTAGTATACTTGTAGGAGGAAACCTCTTTTTTTAGAGTTATCTGTTTTGTTTATCTTCGAAATGGAATGAACACAACATACGGGTTCTAGCAAACAGTTGATGGACTTTTTTTTTTCTTTTCAAAATGTTTTAAATGAACTATTTTTACTCACAGGGTCAGTTCAAATTTCAGAAAAGAGATCATTATCAGGTCTCAGCCAAAAGCACAGGTTTTAAACTTGATGACACACTCTGCCCCTCTCATTTTTCAAGAAGGTGGGAAAAAAACTATTGGTAGTTTCATCAGAAGATCCAACTTAAAGAACCCTCCACTTTTTTCTTACTGCAGTGATTTGGATATCAAGTTTAGCTCAGAATTTTGCATGAATAAAAAACATCTTATTGTAGGACTAGTTATTATCTGACTTTTATTTTATGACTACCCTTAGAAGCTCTCAATGGTGCCTTCAGTTACTCAGTCTTATTTTTATTTTTTTCTTCAAGAGTAAACTACCAGGAAGAGTGTCCCTTTTTTCTCTTTTAGCATGGATACTTTTTCTTGCTTTTTTCTTGGAAGGCAGGATAATCAAGACTTAGTGTGCATGTTTCCTCTGAATTCCCTTTATGCACATTTTTAATCTTGCAGTGAAAATGAACTATACATGCATAACACTGAGTCTGGCTTATTTTTTTTTTCTTTTATTTATTTTTTTTTTGCAATTTCAAATTACCAATTTGAATTACACATGTTGAGCTTGCTAGCATTGCCCAGTTGCCTCAAGGAATTATTGTTGAAAGACAATTTAAAACATTTGACTTTAAAGAGTCATAGCCTTTTAAGATAGAAAATATTTTATATATCAAAATCTTTTTGAATTTTAGAGTACTATAGCAACACTTCTAAGACCAAGCTTTCTTAAAACCATGATGATGTTTGACTCATGAAATACTATTTGTTGTGTATGGAGAAAACAGATTATTTCTTTTTCTATTTTTTTTTTTTGTGTGTGTGTACTTCTTAATCTATTTCTTAAGGTATTATGCTAATTATAACACTACTCTTCACATTCAGAATCCGAATTGCTCATTTTCAAGTTTTCCTTTTTTCAAATTGTAATCTGTTAATTACTTGTTTAATGGAGTGTGTAATTACCTACTTTAAGTTAGGAAACTGTTTCCATTTCAAAGAGAGAAACCTATTTTAGAAATGAAAGAATATAAATGCAATCCTTTTGATACAGAATATAACTCTTTACTTCCCTTAATGGTTCTAAGTGAGAAAATGAGATTGAAAAACAACTCATTATATTTTCTCTTTATGTCTTTGTACATACCACATCAAACATAGGTGAAATTTATGACAAAGATTACAGGTTGTCATTTAGCTACACTTTGCAGAATAATTTTACTCTCCATTCATGCCATGTAAATGACTAATCATAGCAGTAGAAGGAAAACCAAGTTATTAATGTGATACATTTTTGAAAGTGTTTTTCTTTTCTCAAATACTTAGCCAAAGGAGCAAACTGAGTAATAAAAGAGATTAAGTGAGGGAACAAGATATAAGAGAAGTAGAATAATTTAGGAAATACAACAGTAATAAATAATGTTAATTAAGTTCTGGCCTTTACATAGCTTATGTGGTTTACATGAATGATTTAATTTTTTTCTAAGCAACAGCAAGTATAAGGAATAGCTAGAATGGTCTTATATAACCTCTGAGGAAACTGAGCCTTATAGATATTAAGCAAAATTGGCTATTATTACTGGAACAGCAGTATAGTCTTCATACTCTAAGCCATTTCTTCCAAACAGATTGCTAGCTACTATAATGGAAATAACTGGATTTATATACTCTTAGGGAATGAAAGATAAAAAACTTGTTCTTATGTTGATAATGAACATTTATTTGCTTGATGGTCTATAATGTTGGGAGCTGGAAATTGATCAGAAGAGCTCGTGATAAAAAAATCTCCATATCACATGGGAAAAGAAGCAATACCAGGGCTCATCTTGCTGAAAGTGTTTGTAATACAAAAATATGTAATACTGGGACCTATATGAATGCCTTGAAAAACTAGTGGCTAAATGGAGTTATTTCAGCAAAAGTGGCAATTAAGGAACTTCAAAATTTCTGTTTCCATGAAAGCAAGAAAAAAGCCCCACATCGAGCTTCCTGCTCAGCCAGGAGTCTGCTTCTCCCTCTCCTTCTGCCACACTGCCCACCCCCCGGTTCTTGTTCTTGCTTTCTCTCTCTCAAATAAATAAATAAAATGTTAAGAGAAAGAAAGGAAGAAGAAAGAAGAAAGAAAGAAAGAAAGAAAGAAAGAAAGAAAGAAAGAAGAAAGAAAGAAAGAAAGAAAGAAAGAAAGAAAGAAAGAAAGAAAAAAGGAAGGAAGG